>NW_027211696.1:21499957-21562457 GCF_022749685.1 Semicossyphus pulcher | reverse complement strand
GCTGGACAGCCGGAGCAGCTGCTCGAGGGTCTGCTGTGTAGAGTATATTAAGGTTTACATGGGAGTTCGTAGACGGACTGGTGAGTCTCATGCAGACGCTGAAGGTCCAGGACGGTGAGCTGGTATATATGTAATGAGCAACTCCAAATATTGAATATCCACACGCTTGAGTTCTGATGAAGTTACCTTCCAGTCAGTGAAACACTGAAACAAGTCTCTTTATGTTTAATCTCCTTATTTCACCTGCAGAAATCTCTCTACCTGAACTGGTCTGAAGCCAGTTTGAGACGACTCATCCTCTTTGTGTGTACATGTTCTTGGTGTGTACACATGGCTTATACACGTGAACACTGGAGTCATTACAGTCCTGTTAACTGCAGCAGGTGCTCCAATACTGCAACCAATCAGCTCTCAGTTTGCAGGACTGCCACGACTGCAGAAAGCAGATGTAGCTGCTGACATTAACATTGAGTAGTGACTGCATGCAGTGGTTTTGTGCACACATTTCATGATGCAGAGATTTTAACACTTTGTGCTGAAACATGTGACCCTGCTCCTCGTCCCGCGCGCAGCTCAGGCCCCTGTGAGTGTGACGTCCTGCAGCCGTATGTCCTTGATTAAAGCAGCAGTGACAGACCGCACAGAGACCCACTGACAGCACATGACTGTCCTCCCCCCTCACCTCACCTCCCCCCTGTCCTCTATCCCTCACCCCCCTCCTCCCCCTCCTCTCGTCCTCAGGTCAATGGGTCTCCGGTGGATACCTTGCTTTTAAGCCATCACACTCCCCCATGGGGCACATGAGGGAGATCTATCTGTGTCACCCCCCCTCAGGTGATCCCCGGGTAATGTAGCGAAGGACAGGAAGTGCTCCCATCAGCCCGGACCTCCACGCCTCGCGCCTGCACGCCCTGCTCCTGCTTTAGGTGGGTAATTACAGCGAGGGCGATCTCCTGGAGGGGGAGGCAAACCAATTAGAGAGTGTCTGTGCAGTTAAAGGACGTCTGTGTGACAAACCCGGACACAGGGTCGCATGTTTATGATGTCCTCCCTCCGCTCGGGGGCCGTTATTACAGACACTCACAGTCTGGAGGTCGTCGATGGAAATGGGATTCAGTTTTGGCCGGTGGTTTAACATGCCCTGATTATTCTGATGGCTGCCTGAGTGCTTAATTATGATCATTCGTCTCTGATCGGGCTTTGATTCCCGTCCATAACCTTTCAGTTTAAAAGGGGATCAACAAGGATCAATCACAGACAGGAGGGGGGGGAGTGGTTTACATTAGAGGCTGTGATGGATGAGAGCTGGAGGACGACTGCACACTCCTGATGTGTTCACTCAGCAGGCAGAGGATTTTTCTAAAGGGGACTCTGCTGAATGAATCAAAGTGTGTGAACGTCTCCAGGAGATGTGTTCAGCCCGCAGCAGTGAGACCGTGTTCAGCCCGCAGCAGTGAGACCGTGTTCAGCCTGCAGCAGTGAGACTGTGTTCAGCCCGCAGCAGTGAGACCGTGTTCAGCCTGCAGCAGTGAGACCGTGTTCAGCCTGCAGCAGTGAGACTGTGTTCAGCCCGCAGCAGTGAGACCGTGTTCAGCCTGCAGCAGTGAGACCGTGTTCAGCCTGCAGCAGTGAGACCGTGTTCAGCCTGCAGCAGTGAGACTGTGTTCAGCCTGCAGCAGTTAGACCGTGTTCAGCCTGCAGCAGTGAGACCGTGTTCAGCCCGCAGCAGTGAGACCGTGTTCAGCCTGCAGCAGTGAGACCGTGTTCAGCCCGCAGCAGTGAGACCGTGTTCAGCCTGCAGCAGTGAGACCTTGTTCAGCCCGCAGCAGTGAGATCGTGTTCAGCCTGCAGCAGTGAGACCTTGTTCAGCCCGCAGCAGTGAGACCGTGTTCAGCCCGCAGCAGTGAGACCGTGTTCAGCCTGCAGCAGTGAGACCGTGTTCAGCCCGCAGCAGTGAGACCTTGTTCAGCCTGCAGCAGTGAGACCTTGTTCAGCCCGCAGCAGTGAGACCGTGTTCAGCCTGCAGCAGTGAGACCGTGTTCAGCCCGCAGCAGTGAGACCGTGTTCAGCCTGCAGCAGTGAGACTATGTGCAAAATAATTCTGCTGGTCTGAAGGTCCACAACGAAATCAGAATGAACAGTGGAGAGTTCTTATCTGAGGCTTTAACTTGTAATGTTTGTCCTGAACGTCACATGACTTCCTGACACATCGATGACACGCTGATGAAAACATTCTGCATCAAAGCCAGACGTGTGTTCGGTGTGCCGTGTCTGTACGGAGATGTTTTCAACTTCCTCTTGTTCAGTCCGTGTCTGACCAGGTCCCTTTTCCATGCTTCCATTACAGCATGCTTTCTGTGTGTACACCAACACAGCTCCTGCACGCCCAGCATCAGGGCTAAACTCGCTGGACGAGCTGTGTGTGTCCTCGTACCTGTAATCAGTATTTTGACGTCTTATAGTTGCCGTAATCTTTTCCAACAGCCTCCCCTTCTGCTCTGACGAAACCCCGATCCAACATGTCGTGCTACTCGTTAGACTGACATGAAACTTGGTGCTTGTGCTGCAGGGCCGACGAAGAATCTGCCCTCTCCAAGTGTCCTTGTACTTCGAGATGTTCCGTAAAGCTCGATTACTGTTGCCAGTAACAGAACAAATATCACACAATCCTGCTGCCGGAGCTGAAGTACAAAGAGACTACAGCTGAGTGAAATGAGCACTTTTACGTTGGCCTTTTCAAACCCACCAAACACAGAACTAAACGGTGTGAAACCTGCAGACAGGAGGATATCAAATACACTTTGAACCCAAATAAATGCTCTCATTTAATGCTTCATCTTCCTGCTTTAAAGACAAGCTGTGCTCCGTCTGCAGGACTTGAACCGTGCACAGAGCCGCCTGTGTGTGTTCTGCTGTCTTTAAAACGTCATTAAACAGCAGGCCTCAGCGTCAGGGGGGCCGTGAGTTACACAACATTTAAACCGTGTGTACATGAACTCGTCTCCGCTCCACAATCAAAGCATCATGAAGTGTTTCATGTGGGACCGAGGCATTCCTCCGTCCTCTGGAGGAACCAGGTCAGGAGTCTCTGCTCTCTCAGAACCAGGAGAAGCCAGAGCTCCTCGTGTCGGTTACTCGCTGTTCTGAAGGGAAATTTCCGGTCATCTGAGGTGTATCGTGTGTGTTCTTTCCTTCGCTGGATGTGAAATCATTGAGCTCCTTCGGGGCTCATTAGTTGAGACTTTGTGTGCGACAGTCTGTCAGCCTGTGTGTTAAACTTGTGCGGACGCCGCTCTCTAACTTCACGCTCCATTAGCTTTATTCTCCTGAGCGGCGGCTCCTGCAGGTGTAAAGTGAGGCCGCGCTTCATTTAGCTTCGTTCACTTAATGAGGCATCAGAGGAGGAGAGATCGCCGTCGAGCCGCCGACAGCAAATACTACAAACACAGAGTGAGCGACACGTGAGGGGAGAGTACAGACCTTCAGCCACAGCAAGTCAGGGAGTCAACTTCTGACCAGTTTAAGTTTTAATGGAAACTGTCACAAAGGAGATCACTGTAACAACAATCGAAGCCACAAGCGACTCAGACTTTAATGTCAGACGTTAAATGCATCACAGGAGCAAAAGAATGAGCTGCGAAAATCACTAACATCAGTGGTTCCCGAAAATCATGTCAGGTGAGCACAAGCTCACCTTTAACTGCTGATCAGGTCAGTTTCCATCGTAATGCAGACCAACACTCACTTCTCCATGAACTGCTCGTTGATTACACAGTCAGACTGCAACCTGAGACTGGAACCAAACCCCATTCAAAAAACAGTCATTTTAAAGTCGTGTTCTTGTCGTCTCACAGACAGACCTGACAAAGCATGAACTCAGCCTGTTTACAACCCTGCCTCCTGATGTCGTTCTCTCAGCATCCTCTCAGCCTGTTTATTGTCATTAAATCTCAGTAACATCTGTTTGTTGTGGCTTCATAGCGCTGTAGTGAGACAGATCTCAGCCCACCTGTGACTTGCTAGATACAGTGAAACTGTCACTCAGCAGAGACAGACGGACAGGCGCTCCACAGCTGAGACAGAACGTGGGTAGTTGGTGTCCATCAGAGAAATCCTGGTACTGATCCGAGCTAACAGCTCATCACACTGGGCACTGGTCAGCCTCAAGGAGCTGGAGGCAGCAGGAGAGTTCATCAGACACAGCTCAGGAGGAGGAGGGAGGTTAACCACATCGATGTAAAATGAAACACAGTCTGACGTCAGTGATGAAAAGAACGAATGATGAGAATCCTCGTCTGATGTGAACCTTCACACCGTCTCATCTGAACGATTTATCGAGCTGCGTACAGTCGGCCAGCTGCTGGTCGTCAGTGGGAGTTTTTGCTGTTCCATACTGTATCAGTGTATATGTGTGTGTGTGTGTGTGTGTGTGTGTGTGTGTGCGCATTAGTATGTGGGCGCAGTAGTTGACCCTCAGGCTGATCTGCATACAGCAGGGACAATACTGCAGCTCTCTCCATCAGCATGCACTGACACCTGCACCGTTTAATGCACTCCTCCAGTTTATTAATGGCCAACGTGTGATAAACATTTCTGCAGAGGAGGCTCACAGGTCACACACACACACACACACACACACACACACACACTGCTGAAGGAAACTACAACTCCCAGGCATCTGCGAGCTGTCACACAGGTGAGGCAGGTGTCATTACATTTTTATGATCGTATTTTAAACAGAAGTTAAAGGAATAGTTCAACATTTTGGTACCTGAGAGTGAGATGGATAACACGTCCAACCTCCTGCAGTTCCTCTGGTGTCCACTTGAGGCTGCCTCCAGCAGTGAGTCAGTCCCCATAGAGCCCCATGTTAAACTTTACAGCAGAAATAAACATGTTTACAGCCTGGTACAAAAAACAGTTTGGGTCTCTATAGCTCATTTCTCTCTTCATGACAACTGTACGGGGAGAATCTTTATACAGCTCACCTGTTTACATTATATTAAGGCTTAAAGAGATTCAGCATTAGGGGCGTGGCCTCTTTGAGTGACAGCTGGGAGCTGCTAGCTGTCTGCTAGGTGTCCCCTCAGCTAATTCAGTCACTGAACGTAACCTCTGGGCCGTGTTTGTGCTGTTGGAGCCTTTTGGAGATTTGTTCATGTAAATATCAGACAGATAATCTGTGTGTGCGCTTTATTGGACGAACAGAGCGTCCAACACGTCTCACTCACTGTTTGTACACTATTTATATGTTAGCACTGATTAGCAGCTATCTGTGCCTGTGCTCACCATATCTAGCCTGTTAGCTTGTTAACTAGCGGCCTATTTAGCTATTTAGCTAGCTCCAAAAACAAGATGGCATCAGCCACACTACCAAAGATATTGACTTCCTAAACTATGCTGCTAGCATGGCTACAAACAGAAATGCTAAACGACATCACCAGCAGCAGGAGGACACAGCGACACACAGAAAGCCCAATCAGCCTATTTCATCTCTGTTACTGTGATAGCAGCACAAGCTGCTTATCATGAACAAGCAGGATGTTAGCTAAGAACAGGTAATCGGAGTGTGACACAAGTGTGTTAGCAGGTGATATGAAAGCCAACCTGTTTACTGCCCCTGCTGCTCTCTGCAATCTCAGCCTGTCACGACTCGTCGTATTTTATTCTTAACTGTCTGATACAATAAGTTTGAAGCAGGAGGAAGTGATCTCGTTTCCCAGACATCTCAGTCACCCTGTGCACTTATTTATGAGCGAGGACACTAAGTCGTAACAACCTCAGAGACAGGAAACACAACGAGCTTCAACTCTGCTGCTGGTTCACAGTTAACATCAGGCTGCAGAGGCTGTGTGACGGGTCCGCATGGCTCTGAGACCAGACGATGCCGTTTGTGCCCGACATTGTGCTTCATCTCAGAGTCATAACTTGAACACAGAGACATGGTTCATATGTTTTTAGATTCAGTGAGACGATCATCATCATAATCTCCAATGCACATCACAAATAAACATCCATAACTGTGTTTAAAAACCAGAGAAACAGACACCGTAACACTGCTGAAGCTGCTGAACCAGGCGGACGTGTTCGAGCCTCTCTGTGTGCTCACAGTTTTAATGATGACTGGTGTGTCTGACATGTTCTGCCCTCAGTAGAATTCTGTTTCATGTGAGGATGTGTCCGTGTTTCAGTCTGATGGAGTTTATGTTAGCTAGTTCAGCTTGAACGCATGTGTTCATGCAATGTTTGTTCATGTCTTTATATCTTATAGAAACGAGCCACTCAATGAAACACAGTCAGACTAACAGATCAAAGCAGCAGCAGAGCAGCAGCTCCTGTGTTCTGTGAGCTTAAATCAGTGTTTTTATGAATGGAGTCTGGTGTGTGTGCAGAGAGCGATGTAACGTCTGTGTGTGGTTAAAACAATCATCTTCCTCTGTAACAAAAAGGTCTATCTCTGTAGGGATCCTTTCTGTCATGTTGTCACACACTTAGAATAACAATCTGAGCCTGTCAGTGGAAACAACAAGAACTTTTAGTGGACGACCTTTGACCCATCAAGGATTATGTTGCAGCCATTACAGCCTGTTTCACTGCTGCAGGATGAACACATCTACTGGAGACACTCACGCCTGTCTGTTCCTGTTTGCATTTAGACGTTAAAATATGTACAAAAAATAAAACAGAAGCCTTCAATGCTAAAGAGTCTTTTAAGTGTTTCCTCTCTTAGAGCCATGAAGCGACCGCGGTCCCTCTGCTGCAGGCTCACAGCAGGAGACATCGGACACTACGAGCTCAGCAGTTGGTCGATACGTGTCAGGATGTTTTCGTGACACAGAGGACCTCCTTAAAGCTCGTCATAGTGTGTAACTGAGCAGCTCTCTGCATCTCAGTCAGAGCAACAACCCGATCGATACCCACAGTGCCATGCTCCCGACGACGCTGACCACAACATGAGCTCTCATTCGATGCGTCTCCACGGTGCGATTCCAACAATCAAAAAGACATCGCTCCAAACAAAGTGCCAAGTCGCTTTGACGCTGTCACGTTCACCTTTCCTGCGAGCGAGCAGATCAAACATGGCTGAATGAAACGGCCGCTCCTCCTGCTGAAACAATTTAAATGTCCCCGCTGTTTGCCCGCCGCCTCTGAAGGTGTCTGTCTGCGGCGGGCCGAGGTGCGAGAAGATTAATTGAGTGGTGGATGCTTTGTGCTCAGCGAGGCTTCCAGGGGCCGCGGGGCGAGAGGAGGCCTGGACGGGCCAAAGTAAAGAGACCATCTCATTAATATATGATTAATAGCCTCTGCTGCGGTGATTAATTAGTGTTTGTGACAGTAAACTTTTAACAGGCCTCCGTGTCGTCCCCTGGAATGCCCATTTATCTTTCGGACCCCCTCCCCCCTCATCACCCCCCCTCGGCCGTCCAGAATAAGTTTGCATATTCTAGTCTTGTCCGGTCTCATTCTGCCGCTGCCTGGTGGAGCGGCCTGGAATGAGGGCTCTCCGACATGATTGATTGCTTTGCTTTTTTATTTGCAAGTTGGAATCCGGAGAAGTTTTTTTCCTCTCCTCTCAGGCTGGTTATTCCCCCCCCCCCTGCGCCCCCCCCCCCCCCCCTCACTTCTGTGTACTTGTTCTTCTCCAAACGAGGAACCTCGGGCTCATTGGTACAGAAATTTCTCCTGGCTCTGCTTTGAAATTGATTTGAGTCGCTGCTGTATGAGCTTGTGTGTTTTTCTCACAGGCCTCGGCTGTTGAATCCTCCCCCGTCCTCCCCCATCCTCCCCCCCCAACACTCTCGTACACCTGAAACTTACTCTGGAAACAAACTTCACTTTTCTTTGAGCTTTGAGCATCAACAAGTCGACTTCTGTGGAGTTCTTTGAACTTGTTTCAGGCAGATTGACCTGGTGTGTTTTATAGTTACAGCAACAACAACAACAACAACAACAACAGATCAGCTGTTTGTTTACTCAGTTTTAACCCTTTCAGTAGATGTACCTAAAACATCAACATGTGTGTGATCACTTACAGACAGGCTTGTTGTTTCAAACTGGGCACAATACAAAATGATTAAGAATGGATTAAAGCAGACTTTTATTTTGAAGGAGGCAGGTGAGCATTAACGCTACCTATCTTCTCAGTGGGTTAAGCTGTGTTTGCAGCTGCTTCAGTAACTTTAATAAGTTTGATGTTAAATTTAGACACTTAATGAAGCTTTTATTTTATTAACTACTTCCTGCTTTACTTCCTGTTTGTCTCTGGCCTTTCTCCTGTGAAGGGATGCGTTGTTGGCGCTCTCTGCTAAAGTCAATTTAAACTTGTGTAACGTTTATTTGCATTAACCTACAAACACAGCAGAGGTGTGTGGAGGCGTGTGTGACGTCGCACTGAGAGCACGTGTGAGAGAAAACATGAGTAGTTTCTCTTTAACGGTCAGAAGCCGCTCCTCTGCAGGTGGTCAGGTTCAGATATATAGTCACCAGCAGAGTTTGATTGACAGCTCACACACACACACACACAGCTGAACAGAGCCGTTCAGATCAGGTGAGACAGGATCCTCCCCGCTCCCCCTGACGCAGCGTGTCTGCAGACAGACGGACGTTAACGGTTCTCCTCTGCAGCTCGGGGAACGTCACAGATGGTTCAAAGTTTCAGCTTCACAGCGTCGCTCATAACAAACACGTCCGTATCTGAGACCACCGTTCATGATCATTAATGTGAGAATCTGAGCAGCTGCAGACTTTATGTGGACACCAAACATCAGTGTGTTTGTGCTTTTAAGTAAAATCCCTCCTGATGCAGCAGAGCAGATTATTACATTTCATCTTTAAACGTTTAAAGAAGCAGGCGGCTGTTTACAGGAGGGCTTTTAAATCATCAGAGCCAAACAGGAAGTCGCGTTTCATCATCGTTTGATCGTGAGTTGTGAAACCGTTTAAAGTCCGACTGATTGAAAGTCTTCAGAGCATCATCACACAGATCGATCTCTGACACCGCCTCCCTGCTCGCTGCTCACTCCCCAGCTTGTGTTCACACTAAGAACCACTTATTAAAATCATCTCGGCCTAATATGGTCACTTCCTGCTCCAGAAAACCAACATGGTGACAACATGGAAACGCCAAACTGGAGGCTTCAGAACACTACGTCCTCTTCCTACATACAGTCTATGGTGACATCACGTAATAACAATAGATTTCATGGAGGCGAACAAGCAGCAGCCTGCGGATCAGGTGAAACATTGATCAGTGATCAGTAAAGTATCAGTGAGACGATCTGAACCGTCTCCTCCTCTCTCTGCTCTCTGACAGTCTCTGCCTCCTTGTTCTCCTTAAAGCGTGTGGCCCACAAAGAGAAGAATTAATCAGAATATATGGCTTTTAATATAAAAGCCTATCATCCCTGCTGCGTGTTATTAAGTTTGTGGAGGCGAGTGGAGCTGCGGGGATCACCGGGTGAGCTGACGGCCACCTGTACGGCCGCCCGCCCGCTCCACACTTATACAATAAAAAGCCTTTTCTGGGAATTTGTCTGCAGAAGGCAGAGTTTTCCTGGTGTCTGCCGAGTGCAGCAACTTTTCTTTAGATTATTTTCATTGTTGATAATCTCTTTAACTACAGGGGTGAGCCGCTACACCTGAACCTCTCCATCCAGGGCCGCCGCAATCGCTCTATAGCCCCCGCACTAATCCCATCATGCCTCAGGAGGACCCGGCTTCCCCCCTCTTCCTCCTCGCCTCCTCTTCCTCTGCGCTGTTAAAGCAGCGGGGGGAGAAAAGCAGATTTAGAGTAGATCCATTTCATTTCAATAACCTGCATCCACCCCGGCGTCCCCGCTCGGGAGCAGAGTTCAGGATGCACGGATCAGGCGCTGCGATCTGCAGAGACGATGTGCAAACCTCTACACTGAAGCCTCGCCACGTCCTGTGTTTGCACAGTTTGAATCAATACCAAATAGTTTCCAAGATATGTGTATGATTATGTCCTTATATGAGGTGTGGTCAGGAGGTGCATCGCTATCTTGAGGCAGCAGGAAGTAACAAATGACATCACTACTACTTCCTGCGTTGGCTCAGAACGTTTAAACCAAACGTCGATGTGTATGTGTGTCTAAATACAGTCATGTAGAGATGGTGGACCTCAGAGTTACAGGAAGCTGCTGCAGCCTGTGAAGGAAGACGCTGGCCCCTCACTGTGTCACAGAAGATGAATGGAAGCTGGTGTCAGGATGTGTGTTTCATCTAAACAAAGAGAAAGTGGGATATTTCCTCATCATGCATCTTAAATCAGGCCCAGTGGAAAATAATGGGGAGTTAATCAGATCAGTAGCACTCTAATTCACTGGGTATTGATCAAGGCTGATTCCTAATGGGGCCTCAGACCTGTGTGTGTGTGTGTTTGTGTGTGTGTGTGTGTGTGTGTGGTCTCCTGATTAAATGCAGAGCTATTTAGCGTTAGCTTACAGGAAAGGAGCATCACAGATCAGCCTGATAATGACTGTACGTTTTATTGTGTCTGTAATGCTATTAGACTACAGGCTGCATTAACATGAAGTGACAGTAATCATTGGATAATAAGAATGATATTTAGATACATGGAGATGAATCAGATTAGAATAAGTGGCCTTTGAAAGCTCGGTTATTTCAGCGTGAAGCAGCAGAGATCAAACATGTCTGACACTAACAGCTTCTTACTGCTGCTCTCAGTTATTAACATGATGATCCTCTTTAGCTGGATACGTATTACCCACATAAACAACATGCTAATGTAACGAGCCGAGGGAGACAGACTCTGAGCGGAGACTGTGATTCTAAAGGAAATGAGACGTGGTGGAAACGCACAAACTGTCACAAACCGCCACAAACCGCCACAAACTGTCACAAACCGCCACAAACCGTCACAAACCGTCACAAACCGCCACAAACTGTCACAAACCGTCACAAACCGCCACAAACCGTCACAAACCGTCATAAACCGCCACAAACTGTCACAAACCGCCACAAACCGTCACAAACCGTCACAAACTGTCACAAACCGTCATAAACCGCCACAAACCGTCACAAACTGCCACAAACTGTCACAAACCGCCACAAACCGTCACAAACTGTCACAAACCGCCACAAACTGTCACAAACCGTCACAAACCGCCACAAACTGTCACAAACCGCCACAAACCGCCACAAACCGTCACAAACTGTCACAAACTGCCACAAACTGTCACAAACCGTCACAAACCGTCACAAACCGCCACAAACCGTCACAAACCGCCACAAACCGTCACAAACCGCCACAAACTGTCACAAACCGTCACAAACCGTCACAAACTGTCACAAACCGCCACAAACTGTCACAAACCGTCACAAACCGCCACAAACCGTCACAAACCGTCATAAACCGCCACAAACTGTCACAAACCGCCACAAACCGTCACAAACCGTCACAAACTGTCACAAACCGTCATAAACCGCCACAAACCGTCACAAACTGCCACAAACTGTCACAAACCGCCACAAACCGTCACAAACCGTCACAAACTGTCACAAACCGCCACAAACTGTCACAAACCGTCACAAACCGCCACAAACTGTCACAAACCGCCACAAACCGTCACAAACCGCCACAAACCGCCACAAACCGTCACAAACCGTCATAAACCGCCACAAACTGTCACAAACCGCCACAAACCGTCACAAACTGTCACAAACCGCCACAAACTGTCACAAACCGTCACAAACCGTCACAAACCGCCACAAACCGTCACAAACCGTCATAAACCGCCACAAACTGTCACAAACCGCCACAAACCGTCACAAACCGTCACAAACTGTCACAAACCGTCATAAACCGCCACAAACCGTCATAAACTGTCACAAACTGTCACAAACCGCCACAAACCGTCACAAACTGTCACAAACCGTCATAAACCGCCACAAACCGTCACAAACCGTCACAAACCGTCATAAACCGCCACAAACTGTCACAAACCGTCACAAACCGCCACAAACTGTCACAAACCGCCACAAACCGTCACAAACCGCCACAAACCGTCACAAACCGTCACAAACTGTCACAAACCGTCATAAACCGCCACAAACCGTCACAAACTGTCACAAACTGTCACAAACCGCCACAAACCGTCACAAACCGCCACAAACCGCCACAAACCGTCACAAACTGTCACAAACTGTCACAAACCGTCACAAACCGCCACAAACCGTCATAAACCGCCACAAACCGTCACAAACTGTCACAAACTGTCACAAACCGTCACAAACTGTCACAAACCGCCACAAACCGCCACAAACCGTCACAAACTGTCACAAACTGCCACAAACTGTCACAAACCGTCACAAACCGTCACAAACTGTCACAAACCGCCACAAACCGTCACAAACCGTCACAAACTGTCACAAACCGTCACAAACCGTCACAAACTGTCACAAACCGCCACAAACTGTCACAAACCGTCACAAACCGCCACAAACCGTCACAAACCGTCATAAACTGTCACAAACCGCCACAAACCGTCACAAACCGCCACAAACTGTCACAAACCGTCACAAACCGCCACAAACCGTCACAAACCGTCATAAACTGTCACAAACCGCCACAAACTGTCACAAACCGCCACAAACCGTCACAAACCGTCACAAACTGTCACAAACCGTCATAAACCGCCACAAACCGTCACAAACTGCCACAAACTGTCACAAACCGCCACAAACCGTCACAAACTGTCACAAACCGCCACAAACTGTCACAAACCGTCACAAACCGCCACAAACTGTCACAAACCGCCACAAACCGTCACAAACTGCCACAAACTGTCACAAACCGCCACAAACCGTCACAAACCGCCACAAACTGTCACAAACCGTCACAAACCGTCACAAACCACCACAAACCGTCACAAACCGTCACAAACCACCACAAACCGTCACAAACTGCCACAAACTGTCACAAACCGCCACAAACCGTCACAAACCGCCACAAACTGTCACAAACCGTCACAAACCGTCATAAACCGCCACAAACTGTCACAAACCGTCATAAACCGCCACAAACTGTCACAAACCGTCACAAACCGTCATAAACCGCCACAAACTGTCACAAACCGTCACAAACCGCCACAAACTGTCACAAACCGCCACAAACCGTCACAAACTGTCACAAACCACCACAAACCGTCACAAACTGCCACAAACTGTCACAAACCGCCACAAACCGTCACAAACCGCCACAAACTGTCACAAACCGTCACAAACCGTCATAAACCGCCACAAACTGTCACAAACCGTCATAAACCGCCACAAACTGTCACAAACCGTCACAAACCGTCATAAACCGCCACAAACTGTCACAAACCGTCACAAACCGCCACAAACTGTCACAAACCGCCACAAACCGTCACAAACTGTCACAAACCGCCACAAACCACCACAAACCGTCACAAACTGTCACAAACCGTCATAAACCGCCACAAACCGTCACGAACTGCCACAAACTGTCACAAACCGCCACAAACCGTCACAAACCGTCACAAACTGTCACAAACCGCCACAAACTGTCACAAACCGTCACAAACTGTCACAAACCGTCACAAACCGCCACAAACCGTCACAAACTGTCACAAACCGTCACAAACCGCCACAAACCGTCACAAACTGTCACAAACCGTCACAAACTGTCACAAACCGTCACAAACTGCCACAAACCGTCACAAACTGTCACAAACCGCCACAAACCGTCACAAACTGTCACAAACCGCCACAAACTGCTAATGCTAGCCTTGTTGATGCTAGCGTTGCTGATGCTAGCGTTGCTGCAGACTCGTGTGCTTCTTTAACCTCATGCTGTTTATATTTACCGTCCAAATGTTGCCACATTTTAATCGCAATGCAAATGTTTTCCGACAACATCAAAAGAAATTCAATTCATTGTTTATAAACAGTTTTTCTTCATGTGATGATTTTTTAAATGACTCTATGGTCTTCGACAAATCCCTCAGTCCGATGATTCATCTTCATCTATTGATCTGTTAAATATAAATGACTTTCCTGTTAAAACCTTACAGTGTGTGACTTCTGCTGCTCGGCGTCTCTCAATCTAATCAATAATAAGGCTTTTAGACTTTAATGACGTCATGAAGTCACGTTTTTCAGGTCATATTCTGAAGAAATAGCTGCTAATGTGACGTTAGCTAACACGAACAGACGATGGAGTTTCTTTAGTTTTGGTGGACCTGCAGGCTTTAGTTAGTCCTGATGTTTCCACACTAACAGCCTCTGCACGTTTTATATTTAAAGGTTCAAACTTTGATTTCTCTCCTTCAGGGAAACGATATTAAACTTCCAAATGGCTCCGTCTCTCCTTAAATGAATGCTCGGGGCGGAGGGAGCCATGTTTTTAATAATATACTTGACATGGGAGCAGCGTCTGAATGAAACGGCCCCGCCTGTTGCTTGTTTTTATTAGTAGGGCTGAGATTACATTGTTTTTCCGTGACATCATATTCTGTCCTGCTTTATTTTTGCATGGGATGAGGTTGCTCGCCACAGTCCATGCAAATCAAAGCTGTGATTTATGCACCTTTCCCGCCGCGAATGGAACATTAAATTTAATTTTGCTGCTGTGGAGCTGTGCCGGCTCCGTGCTCAGGCGTGACACGGTGAACCGGGCCGCCGCCGCCGCGAGGAATTCATTACTTCCTCCACAATATGCGAAAGCAACATTTGAATGAAACATTTGTCTCATGTCAGATCAGAGCAGCGTCTACTCTCTCTATACAGACGCATCAAACGGGGAGGAGGGAGAAGGCGCTCATACTCGACTGTAACAAAGCAGTGAGTCGCGTAATGGTGGCACATTAAAATGAGGCCTGTTGGATGCGAGTAGCAGAGCAATCTGTTTCTGCCTGTGAGCGCACATTACTGCTCTGTAATGACACGGAAAAAATGCCACAAAGCAAAGTAATGAAATGTATTTTCCCCTCCGCCTGCTTTAACTATACGCCTCAATCCTGCAGCTCAGAGGAGAACAGGAGAGGAAGCACTACGGAAACACAGAGGGGACACTTTAGATGTGTTTAAAACACATGATTTATTAGTTTCCTTTAACAGCAGATCATTGCTCAGATTATTCTGCATCAGATTGTCCACACGCTTATTCTTCTACCCAAATTCATCTGTAGCTTAAAAACCATTTATGCTGCATGCAGCATTCAGATAGGATTTATTGTAGTTATAAATTACATTTGATGAGATTTTCTCCAAAACATTAAACATGTATCAGTGTAACATTAAACGTGTCAGTGTAACAGTTAACATGTATCAGTGTAACAGTTAACATGTATCAGTGTAACATTAAATGTGTCAGTGTAACAGTTAACATGTATCAGTGTAACATGTGTAACATTAAACATGTATCAGTGTAACATTAAATGTGTCAGTGTAACAGTTAACATGTATCAGTGTAACATGTGTAACAGTTAACATGTATCAGTGTATCTGTATAAAAAGAAGATGGCCGGTCTGTTCTGAACACCAGCTAGCACGTCTCACTAGCTAGCTTACCATCTACAGTAGTTACCTAGCCTTTTCTCCAAGGTGAACTGTTAGCATATCTTAAGCTAATCATTTTGTCAGTTACAGGTTATTCTGCTAATGTTGCTTGAGATTTGTAACGTTTATTTGTTAGCGTCACCTTTTTTGTTTACAGCCTGATGGCTTCAGCCTCAGTCCATCAGCATAATGATTGTACCTATTTGTTAGCATCATAAATTCAACGTGTCCTGGAAACTGCTAGCTTTAGTCTGTTAGCATTATATCACGACCTGGAACATGTTAGCGTGAATGTCTCTGTGAGGGTGAGCTGGAAAACAGTCTGAAACTCGTGACGCTTATATGTATTAGCTTAATAAGTTAGCTAGCATCAACCAAGTCCAGTTACCTTGGATTAAACCTTTGAATGACCTTGATGACTGAGAACCTTAGCATACAAGCTAGCTAGCTACAGATGATCAAACCTGCAGGTGACAGCTGAGATTTGAGAGCGAGGCTGCTGTCATCATTTATGCTACATCTGCCCCTGGTGTGTTTGTTAACTGCACATGTCTGCTAATACATTGAAGGTCAGTGAGTTTTTATCTCATGAAGTCAGAAATCAACATAAAGGCAGCAGGGCCTGTTTCTGTTTGAGTAGATGTAATTGATCAGGTGATAATCGGGAGTGAAATGATGTGTAACAGGAGATGAGGTGGACTGAGGTCTCATCCTGCCCACACTGAATGCACCCACGCTACATTACAATACGACACATCGTTTCATATGCACGTCTTAATGTGCGAACACGTCTCTCTCTCTGGAGGCCGAGCGGGGCCGCCGGGCCAGCTGGGGGCCCCGGGGGGGGAACAGGAGGGTCAGCGTCCTGCCTCACAGTGAGCCGCACAGATTACAGCCTCAGAGCTGTGGATGTGAAAGCAGACGAGGTGATTACATGTTCGCTGTGGTGTGGCCGAGTGTGACCCCGTGATAAAGTGAATCCTCCATGCGTGTGCGGCGGCGGCTGCTGCCTGTAAGGACGAGCTGAGGGCTCTGAGTGTGTGTGGTGTCACTGCAGACACAACAGAGACAGATGTTCCAGGATAGACACCGCTGCAGCGATGGGCGGGGCCTGTTCAGGTGTTAGCAAAAGGGGAGGAGCTTAGAGGGGCCGTGGCTTGATGCCAATCTCGCCCTTATTATAACTCAGTACAAGAGCATAATCACACTTTTTACCCTCTATTTGCTTCCATTTACTCAAACAGTCCCTTTTAGCTGTGTTCTGAATTAGCTGTTAGCATCTCCTGTTAGCAGTTTGTACAGATCACTATCACTGGAATACTTTGATACTGACGGGATGACCATATTTGGATGAGAGGGCGGAGCTGCAGAGGAGCGAGGGCTTAGCGAATGCTTAGTTGTTGTAACTGGGATATTAATTGGGAAGCTAACTGTGGCTAACGAAAAACAGGCTGCAACAAAATGTAAGTAACGTGAAAACAAACAGCCGACTCCTCCGACTGTCTTTAGGACAACCAGACATGTTTCAGGTCGCCATGGTTGCAACTTGTCAATCACAGGTAGCCCCGCCCTAACCCCTCCCTTCTTCCTGGTCTGTGTGACTCTCAATGGGAGCATCAGTGACTAAATGAACATCATGCTGTGTTGAAGAAGACTTGAAACTAGAGACTGAGACCATAAACTCATTAGGAACATGTTTACTGAGGGAATACATCAGGAGAGGAGGAGGAGCATGTTCTCATAGACTTCTATAGGATCACACTTCTTTTACAACCAGTGGAGTCGCCCCCTGCTGGAGGTTAGACAGAATGCAGGTTTGAGGTTAAGAGTGGTTGGACTTATGTTTAAGGAGTAACTAAGGTTAAGCTGACTAAACACCTGGTTAAAAAACAGAAATCAAATAAGATCAATTAAAAACTTTGTGTCTCTAAATGTGACGACTGAGGTTCCTTCAGTGACGCGAGAACGTCTGAAACATCCTAAACTTCATCAGTGGACTGAATCTGACATTTATTGATCCCCGTCTTCAAGAGGACAAATAATTCTCTTTATTGTACTGAGACATATTAATATCAGGAGCGCACACACACACACACACACACACACACACACACACACACACACACACACACCCCTCCATGTTGTCATGTGCAGCGCCTCCTCCGTCCCTCCTCCGTCCCTCGTCCGGCCGCTCTCTGACTCTCCTGCTTTGCAGTTTCACCGTTCCCCCGCGTGTCCCCGGGGCCCTCCCAGCCCCAGCCTGGAGCCCGTGCCCAGATGCAAATGACTTTCCAAGGTCCTTGTGATTGCTCATTAACTTTCCGCGGGCATCAGTCCTAACTTTATTATTGACTGCACAGAATACACAATCCAGCGACCTCTGCCACCTGCGACTAAATCTCTCCCCTCCGATCCATCGCACCGATTTCTGCAGCCGGCCAGAAAACTGGAGCCAGCAGTTTAGTCACCTTAAGTGTTTACACGCCTCCCCCTGCTCCCCCCGGCTCCCCCCGGCTCCCCCCGCCCGGCCTGGAGCTCACACATCACTGCAGAGCATGCTAACACCCATGTCAGACTATTCCCTGCTTTAAACACCATAATTATGAGTTTTAATGAGACACATTCCACATTTCCTCCTGATTTATTGATTCAGCGCTCACAGTCCCTGCAGTGTGGGTTTATTCACAGCTCGGGGGGGTGGGGGGCTCTCTCTCTGCGTCCTGACGCTCACACGGCTTCACCTCGGCATGAAATATTTATTAAAAGCTAACAGAATCTTCAGCGTGTCATTATACAGCAGGGAGCGCGCTGCATGCAGAGCTTATGCAGATCAGGCTGCAGAATCAACATATTACAAGCAGCTGACATTTGTCCTGATATATTGAATCGTTAGTGCGACAGAATCACTTAAGCCGGATCCACTAACATCAAGTTTCCTCTCGTTATTGACCCCCGCGGCTCGGCTGACAAGTGGAAGTGCTGCAAAGTTCATTAATAATGAGAAATAAATCAATTTGCCTGCAAATGTTGGGACGGCTGCAGGATGGAGGCGAGTTCGGACTCTTCTCCTGCAGACACAAACAGTCATCGCACAGTCTGTCAGTGTTTCATGTTCTCCAACAGGAAGCTGCACCTGGCGTCTTCATGAAGGAGCGTGCACGTCAGGTTTTTATTGTTCTCACACCTCAAACGTGTCAGAAAAACTCTGCTGCTCTCTGATGATTTCATAAGCTGAGTGTAAGTTCAGCTATCGTCTTTGCTGCAGGAATAATTCATATAATAACTTTAATAATCGAGTCTTTATGTTGAATTATGAGTTTTAAACATCAAGTCCTCCTAATGTAGCGTAGCGTAGCGTTAAAACACCTGAAAGGTAAACTGTGTGTAACGTGTAATGTGTAACGTGTGCGTGGCCTTCAGGGAAAGTGTTGGAAGTGTTGCATTCTGCACGTACCTGTGAAGTTCAGTTGAAATCAAATGTTTCATCGGGTCACAGCAGGTCGGAGGCCGGGCGTTAGCTCGACAGAAGCGACGCCTCATGCTAACTCTTTATCAGATGCTAAGATGCAGAAACGTCTGCTCGCTCTCGATCACCTTCGTGCTTTATGTGTCTGACTGTGTGAGTGAAGGTGAGTCATGAGAGAGCCGTGTGCAGCTTTGATGTCTTCAGTATTTAGATATCCCTACAGGAGCTGCGGGCGCCCACACGCTCTCAGCAACGTGAACATGTAGTGATTTTTACCAACACGGTGGTCACTGTGTTTGTGCTTGTTGCTCAGGTTGTGGGAAAGAGAGATTATGATCCACAGAGCAGAGGCTCAGAGAGCTCCTCGTTCCCACTGCAGCCGCTCGGAGCGTCTCAAGATGAGCAGGACTTCATATTTGTGTGTGAGTGGGGGGGCGGTCGTTTCTCAGGACACGCGGTCCCTCAGAGAGCGAACGTAAACACAGACTCGGCCCATACGAAGACAAATAAACCTCCAGCGTCTGCAGCCGGAGCTCAGAGACGTTTAGGATTCCACTCCATCATCAATCATTGCTGTCGGCCTGTTGGAGTTCAGACCATCCACACCATCACGTTACTCCATAATAACTTCATCCAATTAAATCTGAGGGGGGACATAATGAAGCAACCTGTGTTTGGATGCACGGCTGCTGTTGAGTTATTGATCTCCTCCTCCTCCTGCTCCTCCTCCTCCTGCTCCTCCTCCTCCTCCTCTCTTTGCATTTTACTTTTCGCTTCATCCCCACCACAAAAAGTGACACCCTCATTTTTGCCGCCTGTCCGTCTCCGCCTCTCATTTCTTCATCATTCCTCGCTCCATCGATCCCTCTGCTTCATCAAGCGCCCGCGCTGCAGCCGGACCTCTCACACCTTTGGCAGCCATCGCAGGAAGTGCAGAGTCAGCTGATCAGGACGTCCTTCAGCAGAGAGAGAGGGAGAGAGAGAGAGAGAGAGAGAGAGAGAGGGAGAGCGGGAGGGAAGGTCAAAGCTGCTGACAGGAGGAAAAAACAGATCCTTCTCTCCCACCTGAGGAGGAGATCAAAGCTCCGCCTGCTGATGGAGGAGAGTCGATCAAACACGACGATACATCAGCCGATCAGTGTCGATCGATTGTGCTGCTTCTGTCTGATGAAGCCTGTTTAGTTTGAGTTCGATGAACGCAGACGTCTGCAGAGAGGTTTCCTCTGCTGCTCATCTCATTCTACTCTCCTCCATCCGTCCGACAGCTGCAGGTCTACATGCGTTCATAAGTTATGAAGCATGTTAGACAATCTGAACGGTTACAGAGCAAACATTTCACAGTGCTTCTCCTCGTCCGACACGGGGCTAACATGAGTGCATTCACAGCAGCACGTTTGTCTGACAGCTTCAGGAAGTGAGAAAATGTTTTTATTAAATCCATCAGTTAATCGGTCGATCACGATGAAGTCATCGTTTGATTCTTTCACATCCCTTTATTATCATGTAGGTCTCTTTCTCGATGTTTCTGCGTCTTTACTTGAAACGTTTTTACATTTCACTGATTAGACTGAAAATCTTTTCTGAACAAACATTGTCAAAGCAGGCTTTTCCTCTGCAGGAGACGACCTGATACGCCCCCCCCCCCCCCCTGTGTAATGAGTGGTAACCGATGGAAACACAGAACCTGGGCTCGTCTTTAATGTGAGCGTTGTCAGTGAAGCTGCGGTCCCTCCTCGTCCTCGTCCTGCAGGATCCTCTCGTGTTCGGCCTCTCTGCTTCCACAGTCACAGCCTTCGATCAGTGCATGAGGCCACTGATGGTAATGATATTATATTCAGTTAATTTCATTGCTGTGTGTGAAGGAGAGGATAACTCCTGCTGGCTCAGCGCTCCTCTGCTCCTGCTCCTCCCTCTGCTCCTGCCTCCTCCCTCCGCTGCGGCTCATTAACTAATGAAAAGTGATCGACAGAATCAGGAGCTCCATGACTGGGAATCCCCTCAGCCAATTTCCAGCAGCCTCCTGCCCCCCCCACGCAGCGCTGACGGAGAGGGAGGAGGAGGAGGAGGAGGAGGTGATGAGGATGCAGAGGGAGGAAGGATTCAGGAGCAGGTTTGATTCCCGGCGGAGCGGCCGTCCTGCAGCTGAACGCTTTCTGTCAGAGCCTGTAAACCTGAGCAATAACAAATGTGCTCTCTAATGGTCACTGAATTAACCGGCAGCAGGGATACACAGCGAGCAGGAGGGAGGAGGCCACACCCCCCCCAACAGCCCCATTACCTGTCACACTCACCTGTCCTCATCACCAGAGACAAGTCCTCTGCGCTCCCCGGAGACGTCCTGATCTGTCAGCAGCCGCACACACACAGAGCTGCTCACAGTCTCAGTAATCATGGTGCGTTCAGGGACTGTTAGAAACACAGGAGAGCGGACAGAGGGCAGACGCAGTTGGTGTTGGTGAACCTGTAAACTCTGTGAACACGAGGAGGTGAGGAGCCGGGCGGGAGGATGGAGCACACGCAGCACATCAGACAGGAAGCAGGAAGTGACCATCCTGTCATCACCTCCCCACAGCCCGACTCTTCGGTACCTTTCGATCTTTAGATGGAGAACAGGGGATGATTTGCCTTCATTAGATCGCACAGTAAAGACGTGGAGGAGAGAGAGGATGACGCGCACCGAGCGCCTCAGAGAGGACCGATCTGTAATGTTTGAAGGCTGTTGTTGTTTCCTCTGCAGCCAACAGGAAGTTCACAAAGTTCATTTCTGAAAAATAATTCAATGTTATTTGTGGAGCACGGTTCATACAGATGTAACTAGAGTGAAGAGGTTTCAGCTCATCCAGCCCAGACATCAGTGAGAGGAAGACCCTGAAGGCAAGGTCTGTATCACAGTCAGAGCAGTGCTGACACATCCCCGCTCCTGATGTGTTCATGAAGCACCTTTACGCACAGGTGGATCAAAGAAAACAAACAGACATGTGGCGGCACAGCGTCCAGAGCTTTAGAGCTGAGAAGGCTCGGTCACACCTGAGCTTCACCTTTGACCTCAGGACAGCCAGAAGCACCTGGCCTGTGGATCTGCTGTCCTTGATGAAAGAGGTTGGAGTGAGCCCTTTAACGATTCGTGTGTTTGAGCGCTCTTTGGCTGAAAACAGGGAAACTGTCCGTGTGGACACAGAGGATGAACGTGTGGTCTGAAAGGTAGGAGCACATCGCCCTCGCCTAACGAGCTCCAGCTGTAATGAGTCCTCTGTAACGTGTCTGCGTTGGTTCTCCCTGGTGAGATCAGCGTGACGCCTCGGAGGAGACGCTCTCAGTAAAGTCAGTGAGCGTGTGTGTGAACGTTCAGCACCTCCTCCTCTCTGTGTGGACGCCTCACACTTTATTACCACCTTTTGTTCAGAGCAACTCCTCTTTACACCGCTGAGCCCCCCCCCCCGTCCCCGCCTGTTAACCCCGACACATTCACAACTACCGACCAATGACAGAGAGCGCTGCTATCTACCCAGCATGCTCTCTGCCCCGTCATCACTCTCCCCTGAGCGTCTTTAATGAATCCTGATTATCTCTACAGGGGGTCATTGTCCTGAGTGAATGGCAGCATTACACGCTCACTTTAGCGCTGTGTTCTTATCAATGCAGCCAACACAGGCCGCTTTAAAGGAGCTAATTATGTGGAAGATACATGACAGGGCAGTGTGTGTGTGTGTGTGTGTGTGTGTGTGTGTGTGTGTGTGTGTGTGTGTGTGTGTGTGTGTGTGCAGGACGCTCACACACACGTCTGCTCACACAGATACTGTTGTTGTGCTGCCTGCTGGGAGGGACGGGACGTTACCGAGACGCTTTACTGATCGATCCGAACACGATGATTGATGAGTCCCGAGGAAACATCGGGAGGAACGACACGCAGAACGTTCACAGGTTAACGTGTTTCATTAGAACGATGAAACGTTCATCGACATCCATATTTACACTGTGAGAACAAGAAACGTGTTCTACGACAAACGGGGTTCAGAGAGCGGCAGGAGATGTTCAGAGGTTCTCTTCAGGTTCTCTGCAGGTTTTCCTCAGGTTCTCTCCAGGTTCTCTTCAGGTTCTCCTCAGGTTCTCTGCAGGTTCTCTGCCAGCTCTCTGCAGGTTCTCCTCAGATTCTCCTCAGGTTCTCTCCAGGTTCTCCTCAGGTTCTCCTCAGGTTCTCTTCAGGTTCTCCTCAGATACTCCTCAGGTTCTCTTCAGGTTCTCCTCAGGTTCTCCTCAGGTTCTCTCCGGGTTCTCCTCAGATACTCCTCAGGTTCTCTTCAGGTTCTCCTCAGGTTCTCCTCAGGTTCTCTTCAGGTTCTCTGCAGGATCTCTCCAGGTTCTCTTCAGGTTCTGTGCCAACTCTCTCCAGGTTCTCCTCAGGTTCTCTTAGGTTTCTCTGCCAGCTCTCTCCAGGTTCTCTTCAGGTTCTCTGCAGGTTCTCTCCAGGTTCTCTTCAGGTTCTGTGCCAACTCTCTCCAGGTTCTCCTCAGGTTCTCTTAGGGTTCTCTGCCAGCTCTCTCCAGGTTCTCCTCAGGTTCTCTGCCAGCTCTCTCCAGGTTCTCCTCAGGTTCTCTCCAGGTACTCTCCAGGTTCTCTCCAGGTTCTCCTCAGGTTCTCTCCAGGTACTCTCCAGGTTTTCTCCAGGTTCTCCTCAGGTTCTCTTAGGGTTCTCTGCCAGCTCTCTCCAGATTCTCTCCAGGTTCTCCTCAGGTTCTCTCCAGGTACTCTCCAGGTTCTCTCCAGGTTCTCCTCAGGTTCTCTCCAGGTACTCTCCAGGTTTTCTCCAGGTTCTCCTCAGGTTCTCTTAGGGTTCTCTGCCAGCTCTCTCCAGATTCTCTCCAGGTTCTCCTCAGGTTCTCTCCAGGTTCTCTCCAGGTTCTCTCCAGGTTCTCCTCAGGTTCTCTTAGGGTTCTCTGCCAGCTCTCTCCAGGTTCTCCTCAGGTTCTCTGCAGGTTCTCCGTGGTGCTCCTGCAGAGAGAACACGGGCAGCCTGCGGTGTGTTGGGGCCTCCACAGGTGTGTGATGTTTCCCCTGCAGCAGCACAGTCAGCGCTCAGGTGAGTCCAGGTGTGACACAAACAGCAGCTGCTCAGTGTCTCATTGCAGCTTTATTCTCTCCGTGTGTCTGCAGAGACAAAGAGAAAACACAGCACATCTGCAGCGTGATGATGACAGTGGAACAGTAAGTGCTCTCTGTTTGTTCCAGTAATACTAATGAGCGCTAACATCTGAATCCATCCCTCAAATGTCTGAACAGGGAGAAAGCATGAACTGTTGCTCTTGGCAGCGGCTCGGACCCACCATCGCACGCTGTCCGAGCTGTTTCTCTGGCTTTGATGGCAGCGGGGGATTTATGTGGCAGTGGATCTATCTTACAGAGCGGCCCATCTGCCCCGAGCTGCCTGCGCTGGCAGCGGCTCCGGCGCGCTGCAGATTGCTAATGTGGCATTAAACAATAAATGGACGAAACGCCGCTCCTTCACTAATTCCTTCAAGCCGTCAGAGTCAGCAGCTGCTTCCTGGTTCGGCTGTTTTCTACATCTATAAACCACAAACTGCTCGAGGTTCCACCGTGGAAACATCACAGACGGCCGAGCAGCTTTATTTACACACAGCGTTTTATTACACGTCGGCGTGATGGGCTTTATTTAAAGTTTCACATGGAGTGGAATCTTTTCTGTGGGTTAGACGTTCACATTGACACCACTGTCATATCTGTGCAGTAAGTATGACGCTAAAGCTAAAGTTAGCTTAGCACAGGGTTTACAAAGTCTTGACTCTGTGTTCCCCCTTTAATCAAACCTCAAACACTTTTTTATACTTGACCTATTTATTATTTTTCATCAGACTTCTTCAGGAATCTTCCTGCGCTCACATCTGATCCACAGTTTGCATCATTTAGAAACTTCTGAGGATAGAAACAGGACAGTTTAAAGCCAGTTAGCTGCATGCTAAACCTTTTAGCCTATTGCTCACATCAGTCGGAACCATCACAGGACCCGACCGGAGATCTGCCTTTTAGTTTAAAGGGACAAATATTGTCTTTAAGTGTGTTAAAATATGAAAGAGAGAATCGTGACTGTTGTTGTCAGACTGTTAAAATCATCAGATTAATTAATACCTGATAATAGCGTGAGTGTCCCTTTAACTCTGTGACGGGACGTCATAAGAGAACCATTGCTGACTTTGGAGGGAGACTTCTCTCCGTCCTCAAAGATCCTCAGAGCAAACATGAGTCACACTCTGGACGCTCGGAGGGAAAGAGAAACAGAGGTTTGGGGCTGGATATGTGGGCGGCGGGGGCGTCCTGTGGAGGAGGCTGTTTTCTCTCCACACACCGGGCACCGAGCACGCTGCCGCTCCTCGCCAGTCTGACGTCAGCTCGCTGCGAGACGTTTATTTTTGCTGCGTCGTGTGCGGCGGCCAGAAGATCTCTTTCATCCAGAGAATAGTACGTCCTGATCTGAAGTCAGAGAGAGACTGGGGGGAACACACGGCTCACACGGCAGATATGGAGACTGAGCGTTCTTATTTTACAGGTTATTATCAGACTTCATTATTTTCCTGTTCAGTCCTCAGCCTGACTTCAGATCTTTAACTCGAGGAAAGGAGTGTGATTCTTCTTAGTTAGGACGTAAATATCAAATATCATAATAATGGGTTATTATCATGATCATCAGTGTGGGAAACGGGGCCGTACCCAGGATGTTAGAAACACTGAGCTCATCACTTCATCAGCTGTTCAGGTTAAAGTCCACACCAACCAAAACACTGGATGTTTACATTTCTGTTGTCTCTCTTTGCTAATCATTTAGATGTTAACATACGTCAAACAATAGACCCCAGGTGTAAAAGCACCATAACTAGCCTGTTAGCATAGCACTAACATCAATGTAATAAGTTGTTTTCCTGCTCTCTGCTGGCTTCATGTTCATATCAAGTCATGACTCAGTACCTGTGTGCACACATCGTGGTGTGACTCTGATGACCTGTTGAAACGTGTCTTTGAGTTCCCCTTGTTTCGGCAGCTGCAGCAGCACTGTGGGTGTCCACGGGTCAAAGGTCACGGGGTCGTCATCATCCTCTACTTTACCTAATTACAGCCGAGCTGAGAGCTTCTCCTCCTGCAGAGGTCTGAATGGTCCTGATGGGAGAAGCGTGGCAGCAGTTCAGAGTCCTGTTATGGAAATCTTTAATATTTAATACATCGATTAACATTAACAACTGAGGCAGAACTGTTTCAACACTTCCATTATTATTTGATCTCTCTCCATAGAGCCGTGATGGCCGCTATAATGAAAGCTGGATCTCTATTTCAACCTTGAAGGGGCCGGGCAGAGTGCCAGTAATGAAGACGTATTAAAGCTTAATGTAGCTTAATGTAGCAGGTGTCATATATATAATGTACAGAAGCTCTTTCTAAAGCATTATATTCATCGCTACTACCTTAAAAGCCACTAAATCTTCTGGGCTAAGTTAGTCCGGCTATGATTCTCTTCCAATTAATCAATAGAAAAATTGTTAACACACCTTAACTGGGATCCATTAGAGTGTCCCTGGGTAATAAATGTCCCCGCGGGGCTCCGAGGGGGGGGGGCAAACTGCCTGCTGCACTCAGGTTAATGGGCAAAGTTGAGAGAAGTGACCACTAAATCTGCAAGGACACCACATTCACACCGCTGAGCCGCTGAGGCTGGCAGACGAGCGAGTCTAAGAGCTCAGGGGTAATCAATCGTTTGTGTGAGGAGGGAGAGGAGTCACTTCACCCTCGGCTCAGTCTCACAGGCACAGTCACTTCACCCTGGGCTCAGTCTCACAGGCACAGTCACTTCACCCTCGGCTCAGTCTCACAGGCAGAGTCACTTCACCCTGGGCTCAGTCTCACAGGCACAGTCACTTCACCCTCGGCTCAGTCTCACAGGCAGAGTCACTTCACCCTCAGCTCAGTCTCACAGGCAGAGTCACTTCACCCTCGGCTCAGTCTCACAGGCACAGTCACTTCACCCTGGGCTCAGTCTCACAGGCACAGTCACTTCACCCTCGGCTCAGTCTCACAGGCACAGTCACTTCACCCTGGGCTCAGTCTCACAGGCACAGTCACTTCACCCTCGGCTCAGTCTCACAGGCAGAGTCACTTCACCCTCAGCTCAGTCTCACAGGCAGAGTCACTTCACCCTCGGCTCAGTCTCACAGGCACAGTCGTTTCACCCTCGGCTCAGTCTCACAGGCAGTCATTTCACCCTCGGCTCAGTCTCACAGGCACAGTCACTTCACCCTCGGCTCAGTCTCACAGGCAGTCACTTCACCCTCAGCTCAGTCTCACAGGCAGAGTCATTTTACCCTCAGCTCAGTCTCACAGGCACAGTCACTTCACCCACAGCTCAGTCTCACAGGCAGTCGTTTCACCATCGGCTCAGTCTCACAGGCAGAGTCACTTCACCCTCAGCTCAGTCTCACAGGCAGTCGTTTCACCCTCAGCTCAGTCTCACAGGCACAGTCACTTCACCCTCAGCTCAGTCTCACAGGCAGAGTCACTTCACCCTCGGCTCAGTCTCACAGGCAGAGTCACTTCACCCTCAGCTCAGTCTCACAGGCAGTCGTTTCACCCTCAGCTCAGTCTCACAGGCAGAGTCACTTCACCCTCAGCTCAGTCTCACAGGCAGTCGTTTCACCCTCAGCTCAGTCTCACAGGCAGAGTCATTTCACCCTCAGCTCAGTCTCACAGGCAGAGTCACTTCACCCTCAGCTCAGTCTCAGAGGCAGAGTCACTTCACCCTCGGCTCAGTCTCACAGGCAGAGTCATTTCACCCTCAGCTCAGTCTCACAGGCACAGTCACTTCACCCTCAGCTCAGTCTCACAGGCAGAGTCACTTCACCCTCAGCTCAGTCTCAGAGGAAGAGTCATTTCACCCTCGGCTCAGTCTCACTGGCACAGTCACTTCACCCTCAGCTCAGTCTCACAGGCTCAGTCGTTTCACCCTCGGCTCAGTCTCACAGGCACAGTCGTTTCACCCTCGGCTCAGTCTCACAGGCAGTCATTTCACCCTCAGCTCAGTCTCACAGGCACAGTCACTTCACCCTCAGCTCAGTCTCACAGGCTCAGTCGTTTCACCCTCAGCTCAGTCTCACAGGCTCAGTCGTTTCACCCTCGGCTCAGTCTCACAGGCACAGTCACTTCACCCTCAGCTCAGTCTCACAGGCTCAGTCGTTTCACCCTCGGCTCAGTCTCACAGGCTGATTCAAACACGGTTCCATGTTGGATTCATACCCAGGCTGACGGCCTGACAGCGGCTCAGGCCTCTGACCAGCTGGTCGATTTTAACAGAGGGGTCAGAACACTGCTGAAAGACAAACAGGACTCACGCTGAGCTCAGGCAGGAGGAAGAAGGATCACAGTAACAGCAGCTCGGTTACAAATTAAATCTTTTATATTATCATATTATTGTTGTGTGGACCTGAAACACGGTGGCTGTGAAACAGAAGAGAGGATGCAGACATGAAGACATCAATGAAGTGTTACCATAGCAACGTCTTAGCCCAAACATGGCTGATCGCCATCATTAAGGCTCCTTCCTGTCGTACAGTTAGACTCAGGAGGAAATAAAGCTCAGTGATGTTGGTTAAAGACGCACTGATAATTTAACAGAACTAAAACAAGTCGAGTCTTTTTTTATCAGGAGAAAAAAAGTCTTCATTTTCCACATTTTGCTTAATTTATTATAAAAAACTCACAAGAATATAAAGTGAGTTAATTTGTCCGTTTAACGAGAGATAATCCCAAAAACAGGATCAAAGAACGAAGTGTGTTTAGTGTTGATGTTCAAACTGAAGTGAGTTCTTCACAGGGACAGAAAAAACTCTAAACTCTAAAACAATAACAACAATAACATGTTGGATTTTAATCAAGTAGAGATAAAGATATATTAAAAACAATAACAACAATAACATGTTGGATTTTAATCAAGTAGAGATAAAGATATATTAAAAACAATAACAACAATAACATGTTGGATTTTAATCAAATAGAGATAAAGATATATTAAAAACAATAACAACAATAACATGTTGGATTTTAATCAAGTAGAGATAAAGATATATTAAAAACAATAACAACAATAACATGTTGGATTTTAATCAAATAGAGATAAAGATATATTAAAAACAATAACAACAATAACATGTTGGATTTTAATCAAATAGAGATAAAGATATATTAAAAACAATAACAACAATAACATGTTGGATTTTAATCAAGTAGAGATAAAGATATATTAAAAACAATAACAACAATAACATGTTGGATTTTAATCAAATAGAGATAAAGATATATTAAAAACAATAACAACAATAACATGTTGGATTTTAATCAAATAGAGATAAAGATATATTAAAAACAATAACAACAATAACATGTTGGATTTTAATCAAGTAGAGATAAAGATATATTAAAAACAATAACAACAATAACATGTTGGATTTTAATCAAGTAGAGATAAAGATATATTAAAAACAATAACAACAATAACATGTTGGATTTTAATCAAATAGAGATAAAGATATATTAAAAACAATAACAACAATAACATGTTGGATTTTAATCAAGTAGAGATAAAGATATATTAAAAACAATAACAACAATAACATGTTGGATTTTAATCAAGTAGAGATAAAGATATATTAAAAACGATCCAATAAAGATGAATAAAAATGACAGAAAGATTATAAACACACGATATCTCCGACTTCTGTTTTGTTGTTACTTTAATCTCTTTAACTTCTTTTTTAATTAGTGATTTAAATTCTCAAAAATTAAGAATTTAATTTAATTTCATGATTAGAAAATGAATAAATCTGTTTTCCCATGAAGGAATCACAGCTCTCGTTTTCTACTTTAATCTCAGAGATTAATTTAGTTTTTGCACTTTTTGAAAGTTTGTTCTCCAGACTTTTTGTTCTCCAGACTTTTTGTTCTCCAGACTTTTTGTTCTCCACCTCCTCGTTCTCTGTTCTTTAACTACAAAGCTCCTACTCCTCTGTCGTACCTTCAAGGCTTCAGATTATTTATAACATTTAAAATGAGGACATGAAGGGACCAAATCAAATGTTTCATTTGGATGTTTCTTGTGCATGAACAGATTTAGAAACCTGTGACATCTGAGAGCTCCAGCTCACACCTGGTTCACCTGTCTGCAGGTTCAGGCTCTCTGTGCAGCCGCTATTATTCTTATTATGAGGATGAGTCAGCTCGATGCATCAGGGTGTGAAAGGGTCCAATGTGTGTGTGTGTGTGTGTGTGTGTGCTTGTGTGTGTGTGTGCTGTCAGAGGATTAGATGAGGAGGAAAGTGTGTGTGACAGGAGCTAATTCAGTCACATGCTGCAGCAGCTGACAGCAGGAGAGGAAGCGCTGCAGCTAATTGCGTTTACTTCATGGTGTAATGTCGGCCATCATAACGGCTAATTCAATCGCACAATCATTCTGCCAACTCGCAGCCATTAAGCACACATTTAATTACCTCCATAAAGCTTTTAATATGCAGCACACAGAGCGGGGGACGTGACACGGACCCTCGCCACCAGCCAGCATGCAGATGTCCCGCCGTCACCACAGAGACGCCGCGTTATTGGACAGCCCTGTTTCCAATACATCATCATTAGATGAGTGTTCAGGGCCCATTCAGGCTGTAACTCAGAGGCTGCACGGAGAGATATCAGCTGTAATCTGGGTCTGACACGTCCTCCTATTGTTGTGTGACCACAGCAGGCACACACACACACACACACACACACACTGTGTTATCTTGTGAGGTGTGTTTATCTTTGCAGCAGCAGAGAGGTTTACACGACACAGAGACGATATCACAGCAGCACGAGGATCATAACAAAGCCTGATTCACATTTAAATGTAAGAACAGAAGAATGATAAAAGGCTAAAGTCACACACTGCTGTGCTATGCTAACATTAGCATGCTAACACGCTGATTCACTCTTCATGTAGCGCCATCGTCAGGTCAGATCTTTGGTGAAATAAAGACATTCTCTGAGGCCTCAACTGTGTTTTATGTTTACTGCTACATCGCTAATGCTAGTATGCTAACACATTAAAGTGCACCAGGTCATGGTTAAGCTTTGTCATACAGCTAAAGGGCTGCACAATGAAGCTCCGATGCTACACAGCATTTAATGTGCGTTAAATTAAAGCAGGTTTTTAGTTTAATAATAAGACAGTTGTCATGCCGACGCTAGCATTTAGCTAACAAGCAGCCTCACTGAGCTGCTAGCATGGAGACTCTTACAGTGTGTTCAAGGTGAACTGTTCAGACACCTGTCGACATGACGAGTTGAACAAGAGTTACCTGGTGATCGAGGCAAAGGGTTACTCAACAGACAAATCAATAAGCTAAATATCTGAGTATTAACTCTATTGACAATTATTACTGATAAATGGTTGCAGCTCTCCTGTCATATTTGTACGCACAGTAATATTTCATGTCATGTCGTGATCTGTGCCTGCAGCTGAGCTGATCCTCTGGAGCTGAGCAGGAAGCAGCCGTCCTGATGAGGTTTACCACTACGCTGCTCTGCTGCAGAACTCAATCATGTCTCCAGATTTAATCACTTTTCATTTTTATTTATTGTACTTTATACTAAATATACTATATACTTTATACAGGGGCTGATTTCTTCAATAGTTGGTACACATGTTCTGCTGTAAATGCTGTATAATAATGAGGCCTGAGAACAGCAGCATGAGCCCTGAGTGAGCCTAACAGAGACGTTTGTGTCCGCATTGAGACGTCCAGTGATAAGCAGACGTGCTCAGAGAGAGGAGGAGGAGGAGGAGAAGAAAGGAGAGGCAGGTCTGATAACATCCCGCTCAGGGGCCCAAGCTCAGGGGCCGTGACAGGCAGAGACATTTATAACAGTCAGACAAAGCCCAGCGGAGACAGAGCATCAATACTCACACATGTACACCATCATTCTGCCCCGCGTCCGCCCCGCCGCCTGACGGAGCCGCTCAAATTAAAATCTGCTATCACACTGCATCTGAAGGCAGCAGCTCTTTAGAGGCCCAATTTACAGCCAATGAAACGCAATAACAGCTGTATGTCATGTATCTGCTCCTCTCACAGGCTCTTAATAGGAGCTGTCCATCACTGTCACACAGGGCCAGGGCCGAGGAGAGCCGGGCCGAGGAGAGCCGGGGCCGAGGAGAGCCGGGCCGAGGAGAGCCGGGGCCTAAGGAGAGCCGGGCCCAGGAGAGCCGGGCCGAGGAGAGCCGGGGCCGAGGAGAGCCGGGGCCGAGGAGAGCCGGGCCCAGGAGAGCCGGGCCGAGGAGAGCCGGGGCCGAGGAGAGCCGGGGCCGAGGAGAGCCGGGCCCAGGAGAGCCGGGCCGAGGAGAGCCGGGGCCGAGGAGAGCCGGGGCCGAGGAGAGCCGGGCCGAGGAGAGCCGGGCCGAGGAGAGCCGGGCCGAGGAGAGCCGGGTCGAGGAGAGCCGGGGCCTAAGGAGAGCCGGGCCCAGGAGAGCCGGGCCGAGGAGAGCCGGGGCCGAGGAGAGCCGGGCCGAGGAGAGCCGGGCCGAGGAGAGCCGGGGCCTAAGGAGAGCCGGGGCCGAGGAGAGCCGGGGCCAAGCATCTTTATTTTAACCTCGTCTTCTTCATCTTTATTTTAACCTCGTCTTCTTCATCTTTATTTTAACCTCGTCTTCGTCATCTTTACTCTAACCTCGTCTTCTTCATCTTTATTTTAACCTCGTCTTCTTCATCTTTACTCTAACCTCGTCTTCTTCATCTTTATTTTAACCTCGTCTTCTTCATCTTTACTCTAACCTCGTCTTCTTCATCTTTACTCTAACCTCGTCTTCTTCATCTTTACTCTAACCTCGTCTTCTTCATCTTTACTCTAACCTCGTCTTCTTCATCTTTATTTTAACCTCGTCTTCTTCATCTTTATTTTAACCTCGTCTTCTTCATCTTTACTCTAACCTCGTCTTCTTCATCTTTATTTTAACCTCGTCTTCTTCATCTTTATTTTAACCTCGTCTTCTTCATCTTTACTCTAACCTCGTCTTCTTCATCTTTATTTTAACCTCGTCTTCTTCATCTTTATTTTAACCTCGTCTTCTTCATCTTTACTTTAACCTCGTCTTCTTCATCTTTATTTTAACCTCGTCTTCTTCATCTTTACTCTAACCTCGTCTTCTTCATCTTTATTTTAACCTCGTCTTCTTCATCTTTACTCTAACCTCGTCTTCTTCATCTTTATTTTAACCTCGTCTTCTTCATCTTTACTCTAACCTCGTCTTCTTCATCTTTACTCTAACCTCGTCTTCTTCATCTTTACTCTAACCTCGTCTTCTTCATCTTTACTCTAACCTCGTCTTCTTCATCTTTATTTTAACCTCGTCTTCTTCATCTTTATTTTAACCTCGTCTTCTTCATCTTTATTTTAACCTCGTCTTCTTCATCTTTACTCTAACCTCGTCTTCTTCATCTTTACTCTAACCTCGTCTTCTTCATCTTTATTTTAACCTCGTCTTCTTCATCTTTACTCTAACCTCGTCTTCTTCATCTTTACTCTAACCTCGTCTTCTTCATCTTTATTTTAACCTCGTCTTCTTCATCTTTACTCTAACCTCGTCTTCTTCATCTTTACTCTAACCTCGTCTTCTTCATCTTTATTTTAACCTCGTCTTCTTCATCTTTATTTTAACCTCGTCTTCTTCATCTTTATTTTAACCTCGTCTTCTTCATCTTTACTCTAACCTCGTCTTCTTCATCTTTATTTTAACCTCGTCTTCTTCATCTTTACTCTAACCTCGTCTTCTTCATCTTTATTTTAACCTCGTCTTCTTCATCTTTATTTTAACCTCGTCTTCTTCATCTTTACTCTAACCTCGTCTTCTTCATCTTTACTTTAACCTCGTCTTCTTCATCTTTATTTTAACCTCGTCTTCTTCATCTTTACTCTAACCTCGTCTTCTTCATCTTTATTTTAACCTCGTCTTCTTCATCTTTACTCTAACCTCGTCTTCTTCATCTTTACTTTAACCTCGTCTTCTTCATCTTTACTTTAACCTCGTCTTCTTCATCTTTATTTTAACCTCGTCTTCTTCATCTTTACTCTAACCTCGTCTTCTTCATCTTTACTCTAACCTCGTCTTCGTCATCTTTACTCTAACCTCGTCTTCTTCATCTTTATTTTAACCTCGTCTTCTTCATCTTTACTCTAACCTCGTCTTCTTCATCTTTACTTTAACCTCGTCTTCTTCATCTTTATTTTAACCTCGTCTTCTTCATCTTTACTCTAACCTCGTCTTCTTCATCTTTACTCTAACCTCGTCTTCTTCATCTTTATTTTAACCTCGTCTTCTTCATCTTTACTCTAACCTCGTCTTCTTCATCTTTATTTTAACCTCGTCTTCTTCATCTTTACTCTAACCTCGTCTTCTTCATCTTTATTTTAACCTCGTCTTCTTCATCTTTACTCTAACCTCGTCTTCTTCATCTTTACTCTAACCTCGTCTTCTTCATCTTTACTCTAACCTCGTCTTCTTCATCTTTATTTTAACCTCGTCTTCTTCATCTTTATTTTAACCTCGTCTTCTTCATCTTTACTCTAACCTCGTCTTCTTCATCTTTATTTTAACCTCGTCTTCTTCATCTTTACTCTAACCTCGTCTTCTTCATCTTTATTTTAACCTCGTCTTCTTCATCTTTACTCTAACCTCGTCTTCTTCATCTTTATTTTAACCTCGTCTTCTTCATCTTTACTCTAACCTCGTCTTCTTCATCTTTATTTTAACCTCGTCTTCTTCATCTTTACTCTAACCTCGTCTTCTTCATCTTTACTCTAACCTCGTCTTCTTCATCTTTACTCTAACCTCGTCTTCTTCATCTTTACTCTAACCTCGTCTTCTTCATCTTTACTCTAACCTCGTCTTCTTCATCTTTATTTTAACCTCGTCTTCTTCATCTTTACTCTAACCTCGTCTTCTTCATCTTTACTCTAACCTCGTCTTCTTCATCTTTATTTTAACCTCGTCTTCTTCATCTTTATTTTAACCTCGTCTTCTTCATCTTTACTCTAACCTCGTCTTCTTCATCTTTACTCTAACCTCGTCTTCTTCATCTTTACTCTAACCTCGTCTTCTTCATCTTTACTCTAACCTCGTCTTCTTCATCTTTACTCTAACCTCGTCTTCTTCATCTTTATTTTAACCTCGTCTTCTTCATCTTTATTTTAACCTCGTCTTCTTCATCTTTACTCTAACCTCGTCTTCTTCATCTTTATTTTAACCTCGTCTTCTTCATCTTTACTCTAACCTCGTCTTCTTCATCTTTACTCTAACCTCGTCTTCTTCATCTTTACTCTAACCTCGTCTTCTTCATCTTTACTCTAACCTCGTCTTCTTCATCTTTATTTTAACCTCGTCTTCTTCATCTTTATTTTAACCTCGTCTTCTTCATCTTTACTCTAACCTCGTCTTCTTCATCTTTACTTTAACCTCGTCTTCTTCATCTTTATTTTAACCTCGTCTTCTTCATCTTTACTCTAACCTCGTCTTCTTCATCTTTATTTTAACCTCGTCTTCTTCATCTTTACTCTAACCTCGTCTTCTTCATCTTTACTCTAACCTCGTCTTCGTCATCTTTACTTTAACCTCGTCTTCTTCATCTTTACTTTAACCTCGTCTTCTTCATCTTTATTTTAACCTCGTCTTCTTCATCTTTACTCTAACCTCGTCTTCTTCATCTTTATTTTAACCTCGTCTTCTTCATCTTTATTTTAACCTCGTCTTCTTCATCTTTACTCTAACCTCGTCTTCTTCATCTTTACTTTAACCTCGTCTTCTTCATCTTTATTTTAACCTCGTCTTCTTCATCTTTACTCTAACCTCGTCTTCTTCATCTTTACTCTAACCTCGTCTTCGTCATCTTTACTTTAACCTCGTCTTCTTCATCTTTATTTTAACCTCGTCTTCTTCATCTTTACTCTAACCTCGTCTTCTTCATCTTTATTTTAACCTCGTCTTCTTCATCTTTACTCTAACCTCGTCTTCTTCATCTTTATTTTAACCTCGTCTTCTTCATCTTTACTCTAACCTCGTCTTCTTGCATCACCAGAAGCAGTATGATGTGCACCGCTCTCCCGCTCCTCAGTCCCGTCAGCTCATCGGCGTGTCCTCATGTGAAGAAATGCTGTGATGTGTCACTGGAGGAGTGCTGCTGTGTGTAACATGCACACAGATGTGTGGTGCACTGTGTGATGTGCTTCACCTTTGAACACGCTCCACAGGTTTGTTCTTCTCCTGCTGTGAGACATGAATGCACCCCCACTGCTCCTGACCACACCTCACACTATGATTAGATTTTTATGTGTCATGCATAAACATAGTTTTTAATTAGTGATTTCATTTCTTAGAAATTAAAGATTTAATTTAATTTCATGAATATAAAATGAATAAATCTGTTTTTCATGAGGGAATCTTTTATACATTTTCAGACTTTCATCTCTAAATTTCTTCCTATTTTTCTTGTAAATTTTTTCAAGCTCCGTATTTTTTTCTTTAACTACAAAGGCCCTGATTGGCCGTTTACCTTCATGTTCGGCTCCTCTGACATGCAAACCTTTACGGAGGGATGAATTAAATTGTGTTAATGTATTAAATCTAACATGAGGACGTATAGTGAGCATACGAAAAGAGAGCAGGAAGTGAACGTAGACACGTAACAGAAAAATTAAAGGAACAAACCATCCTGACAAAACGTTTGTCGTCAGTGCACCGAGACCTGTCCGGAGTTTAAACACACATTCATCCAACATGCTGCGACCTCATCAGGAAAAGAGCCACTTGTGAGAAGACGTCGTGTGCGCTCAGCGTGAGGAGGAAAACTGCGTCTGACAGGAGAGAGGAAAGAAAGGTGCACTGCGTCGTGTTCTGGGTGTAAGGTGCTTTAAATCTGCCTTTTCTTCATAACGAGAGAATTCATCACGAGACACAACCTGTGTGATCTCTGCATTATCAGGTAATTATGTTTCACAGGCGCTCCTGTTCTTTTGTTCCGTAGCTTTAAATCTGTATTTCCAGTTAAATTTAGGAGCATTAAACTTTAAACTTTTATAGAATTATTCCTGCTGGTGCGCTTTTTATATTTTCCACAAACAGAGAAATGTTACGTGCTAATTATAGCTCATGTTCATACACTACATTTACATTGTTAGAGACAGGTGACGGACTCTCTGTCTTTCTGACTTTAGTTTGTATCTGATGTTAAAGTCTGGAATATTTTCCTCCTCAGGTTTGAGCGTACTGCTCTGTGTCTGTGCGTGCCCCGGACTCCCAGCATGCTTTGCAGCTCCCCCTCCTTGATTAGAGGACAGCAGTGTGTGTAATAAGAGCAGCAGTTTTAATCTGTATAAAAAGCTTGAGCCGCTCCCCGTCCCGCAGCGGGAGATTAAATGCTTCTTCACATTAGTAATGTCAGCACAAAATGATTATCTTTGCTGAATAATTTATGTGTGAGCCGGCCTCCTCCTCTTATCTCTGCCTCTCTGCCTCTGTGACTCTGCAGCAGACACTAACTGGCTGTTAGTCTCCAGAAAACCTATGGATCGCCGTTTCCATCAATCAATTAAAAAACACTTACCTCACACTCAACATGATTTATATCTTGTTAATAGAATTGTCTCACTATATCCCTATATTATTATAGCCTTAATTCCATTAGCTGTTTGCTTAATGCTTTCTTTCAGGCTGACCTCCAGCAGCAGGGAGATGGAGGGGGGATTAGTCCAGAAAACAGAGCCTCTTTCTGGGAATGTTGGAGGTCAGGGCAGCCTGAGGACTCTGGACCGAGACGTCTGATTGGTGGTTGTAATCCTGAAGCCCTCATCCTGTCATTGTTCTGTGTTTACGGCTGCAGCACTGAAACGACCGCTCTGTTAAACACACAGCGTTTTATAAAGCGTCCTCACGTCGTCTTCGGACTCTTTTTAGAGTTCATTGTTTAAAGATGAAGACGAGACGAGGAGCTCTGCAGGTAGAACGCTCCACCAATCTTTAGCTCGTTTTGCACCAAGACAAACATGGACGCCAAAAAGCAGCTTGTAGAGAGCTCAGAGTGAGCACTCTTCTTTATTTTACAGCTTCAAAATATCACCGTCTAGATTCACCTGTGGAGGCAATTCTGGACGCTTCCATGCGAATGTTCAAAGGAAGGTTCCGGGTTCGATTCCCGGTTCAGACGTAGTGGGTGGCATGTTCTACGACTGTTTTGCAAAGCTAAAAACGTGTTGCTGACGGTTGCCGTAGATTTGTCGCTTTATTTTGAAAGTGTAACCAGATGTTGACTCGACCGTGGAGCCCGGTGTGAGTCGTATGTTAGCATACAGCTAACCAAGCGCTGGTATGTGACGAGTTGGGAGTGAGGACATGAAGTTATTTTGAGACTTATTTTGCCGGGCTGTGATTGGACGATTCGGCAGACTCTGATTTACACCCTGAACTACAGAGGAAGTGGCCTGTCCTCGTTTCAATCTGCTGACTAACAATAACAATGCTGACCTATGACCTGTGCAGTTCAGCCAGGATTCTTTTTGATCTCTGTGCGACCCCTCAGATTCATCCTGCGCCCCGTGGCAGGTATCACGCCCCACAGGTTGGACAAACAGTGTACAGCTACAGAAGGAAGTTATCGATGATGTTTCCTGTGACAGATTTCACGCTCTAACAAAGACCTGATGCTAAGCTAATCATGTAGCCGCTGCCCTTGACTCACTTTAAGTCCCATTTTAAATATTCATCACATGTGGCCCCGTGAACCCATTACTGTGCTCCATGTTCAATACCCACAGGACACACACACACACACGCACACACACACACACACACACACACACACACACACACACGCTGGCACAGGATGAGTTAAAAACTAGCAGAAAGTGTCGTCTAATAATCAATCATCCTCGGCGCTGTGATTACTCTCATCTGTTCCTGACGCTTGTTGAATAGAATTAAAATATATTAGAGGGAATCAAACGCTCGCCCGCTGTGCTCGGATCAGCTGTGCACATAATGAGGATCGTACCTGAAGCCTCTGGTACCAAACCTCCTGCAGGTTCACGTCAGACACGAGCGTCTCTGCTGCACAAGGTCACTCTGAAGCCGGGCTCTGATTGGACGATTCTGCAGACGCTGATTAACTTCCTAAACGCAGGAAGTCGTTTGTTTCTGCGTCGACGTGTTTCTCGACCAACGTTCCTCTGAACGGCTCAAGACAAACTGAGCAGCTTTAATGACAGACCTCGCCTTGTGTTTACAGCGTGTAAGCTAATGTTAGCATGCTTTGGTGCTAAGCTAAGAGGGTGAACTTGGACGTTATAGCTGCTAAACATCTATAAACAACTTATAACCTGTTCCCTCTGTTCTTCAGGTCTCTCTCTTCTTCTACATGTTTTTCTTGGACTTCTCCCTCGACTTCTCCTGGATTCTTCTCTCCGCCCTGCCTCCGTCACGGCGGCTCATTGAACTTAGCAGGGATCAGCTGTTGTAGATCTGCCGTCACTCTGCTGGTTGGACGTGTCCGCAGTCTCTTCCTGGGTGCGTTAGGCTCAGCGGCCTGCTCGGCCCGTCCCTCTGTGGTGCAGCAGGTTTATTATAGACCCGCTCCCTCCACACGTTTAGTGCCCCTCCACTGAAACACCATGAGATACATATTATATGAAAGTTTCATCAAATATGTACCTGCACACGTCTGTGTAATCCTTGAGTGAGTGAGAACAAACACAATGAAGGAGTTTAAGTCCTCCATTAGGGCAGGAGATTATCTGGTTTACATGTGAAGTGAAGAAATCACACTTTAGCTGCGTCTCAATATTAAAAGTTTTGTCATTGAAATCAACTTTCATCATGTTTAATACGTTTACGACTCGTCGAGGAGCCGACACAGTTCTGAGTCCTGATCAGAGGATTCGTGCTGTTTGCTTCTGTGTGTGTGTCCAGTGTTACAGCCAGAACCAGCTGCTGCGCACACACACGACCTCTGATGATTTAAAACAACAGAACATTCCTCGCTGTGTCCTCTGCAGGTATCTGTGTGTCCGCGCAGCTCAGGGAGCAGCCGCGCTGCCGTCCTCACATCACTGACGGAGCATTATGTGGACAGCCTCAGATAATTCAGCCTAATTGAATGAAAGCTCTCAGCCTGATCTCAGCCAGGATACAGAACATTAAGTGACATTTGCTGAAGCCAAACAAAGGACAGAAGAGCCTCATTTAAACATATTAATCCAGGAATGAATCGTCCTGCTCAGATGTGTTATTGATTTGAAAACGAGTCAAACAGGAAATCAATGCAGAAAATAGCGAGCGAGCGGGGAGAGCAGATTTATGTGAACGTATTTAAAGCTTTTGATTAGGAGAGCAGAATTAAGAGAGCTGCTCTGTTGGCGCACACACTCCTGAGAGTGGAGAGGCTCTTATTGTGGCGGGGCCTCCCTGATAGATAATAAGAAATCCCTGCTCTGTGCGCGGCGGTGCAGCGGGGGGGTTGGATGAGGGGTTAAACTGGTGAGAGCATGTTTGCTAAGCTGTTTGAGGAGCATTCTCATATGGCCCGTGGCAGTGATGGGGTACGAGGGGGGGTGCAGGGGGGGTCTTTCCATCTCAGTGCACCGCAGAGCAATGATGGAATGACCTGGACTTGATCTTTGAGGGCAGCGCGCCTGATGGCTGCTGCAGATTGATAAATTGATTCTAAACTATTACCATGGTAAAAAAGCAATAAGGTCATAAAAATTGCATCGGTCCAGCCGGCTAAGTAAATCCCAGGCATTTTGGGGAGGGGGGGGTGGTGGTGGTGTGGGGGGGCACTGGGCATGAGCAGGAATGAGAGAGCAAGAAATGACTTTGAAGAGCTCATCATCTTCAATCTATTTTTCCTGCCGGGGCTCCATGCCGCTGCATAGAGACACTTCATTACAGGGCGGGACTGTACACAGGCAGAGACCCTGCCGGCCCCCGCCGGCCCCCGCCCGGCCCCCGAGGGCCCCCGGGGGGCTCCAGCTGCTTAATACCTCATCACTGGCTTCATTGAACGCTTTAATCTGCACTCCTGTGATCAATAGAAGCCGGCTGTAAATTAAAAGGGCCATTCCGTGTAATCAAGCCTGTTAATGCTCATTCTGAAAACCATTATTTGTGGAAGGTATTTAGGAGAAAATGGCCACCGTGACAAGACCTCACCCCCCCTCACACCCCCACCCTGTGTGTGTGTGTGTGTCTGCAGAGCTACACTGACAGACAGCGCGCTGCTCGGGGTGTAGGAGACCACCGGTGACCAGGAGGGAGGGGGCGGGCGAGGAGGCCGAGAGGCAGAGTGTGCTGTCTGCCAGGATGATGCAAGAGGACGAAACGACACCAAATATTATTTTATTGTGTCGATAAATTAAATAAATGTCAACATGATGAAAACTTCTTTTGTCTGTTAATTTCATCTGAGATGTAAAATATCGTCTGACAGGTTTCCATGTGTCTCCTGATGCACCTGATAATGACCTGCGCAGGTGCACGACCCCGGAGTCAGACAGCGAAGCAACGAGCTGCACCCTGAGCTGCACCCTGAGCTACACCCTGAGCTGCACCCTGAGCTGCACCCTGAGCTACACACTGAGCTGCACCCTGAGCTGCACCCTGAGCTGCACACTGAGCTACACACTGAGCTGCACCCTGAGCTGCACACTGAGCTACACACTGAGCTGCACCCTGAGCTGCACCCTGAGCTACACACTGAGCTGCACCCTGAGCTGCACACTGAGCTGCACCCTGAGCTGCACCCTGAGCTACACACTGAGCTGCACCCTGAGCTGCACCCTGAGCTGCACACTGAGCTGCACCCTGAGCTACACACTGAGCTGCACCCTGAGCTGCACCCTGAGCTACGCACTGAGCTGCACCCTGAGCTACGCCCTGAGCTGCACCCTGAGCTGCGCCCTGAGCTGCACCCTGAGCTGCACACTGAGCTGCACCCTGAGCTACACACTGAGCTGCACCCTGAGCTGCACCCTGAGCTACGCACTGAGCTGCACCCTGAGCTACGCCCTGAGCTGCACCCTGAGCTGCGCCCTGAGCTGCACCCTGAGCTGCACACTGAGCTGCACCCTGAGCTGCACACTGAGCTACACACTGAGCTGCACCCTGAGCTGCACCCTGAGCTGCACACTGAGCTGCACCCTGAGCTGCACCCTGAGCTGCACCCTGAGCTACACCCTGAGCTGCACACTGAGCTGCGCCCTGACGTATAGAAACAGCAGTGTAAATAAAGTTTATTCATAAAGTTTCATATTATTTCATTATAGTTTGTCTGAGCAACATTTACAGAACAAACATTTTCTGATAAAACAAAATCAGAATTTGTTTGTCTGAAAAAAGAAAACATTTGCCTCTCTGTCAGTTTGCGGCTCGTCTGCAGATCAGCGCTCTGTAACACAAATGTTTCATAAAAACTTGATTTCATGTTGATCAGAACAGAGACGCCGCTGTCCGGAGCTCGACAGGATGTGAGGACGGAGGGGTCGAGGCAGAGGAGGCGTGATGAAGACGAGCCGCTCAGTCCGCCTGAGTCCAAAATGGAGTGGGACGTGTGTGTGTGAGGAAGCATCCAGGCTGGAAATGAAGGGGAGGACACACACACACACACACACACACACACACACACACACACACACACACACACACACACACACACACACCCGCCGGGAGCGAAAATGAAATTTTCCAGGCCGCTATTTCTGCAGCAAATTCAATTACTGTGGGCACTTGTACAAAGAGCTGTGACTTCCCTGATGGTGAGATTGGAAAAGGCTGATGGCTGCAGACAGTGAATAACAGAACATGGCTACAGGGGGGGGCGGGGGGGGGCAGGTAGGAGCACAAAAACAATAAGACTGATCCGGACAGGTGAGGGGGGGGGAGGGGGGGGGAGGGGGGGGGGGGGCGGTGATAAAAGGTTATGAGTTGAGAAAAGTTCTATCACATTATCTTCCTCTTATATAAAGTGAGCGAACAGATTAAGCGGCGACCCGGCGTGTGCTGTGATTTACAAATGGCCGCCATCGACACACGAGTCATCCTCCATCACATGTGGATGCACTTAAACACACCTGAGATGATAAATAGCAGCAGAGACAGGCAGGATATTAACCTCACAGCCCCTGTGTACAAACACACCTGTAGAGACACACACACACACACACACACACACACAGAGCACCTGGAGGGTTTATGCTGCTTTATTTGACAGAGACATGAAAATAAAAATATCTTAATATATATATATATATATATTATATATATATATATATATATATATATATATTATATATATATATATATATATATATATATATATATTGTACATCACTAAAATTATTTCATCATTTTTTATCTTTCCTATTTTCATCTTTATATGAACTTGAGTTGTAATGTGTTTTTATTCATGTGTTTTTATTCATGTGTTTTTATCCATGTGTTTTTATTCATGTGTTTTTATCCATGTGTTTTTATTCATGTGTTTTTATCCGTGTTTTTATTCATGTGTTTTTATTCATGTGTTTTTATTCATGTGTTTTTATCCATGTGTTTTTATTCATGTGCTTTTATCCGTGTTTTTATTCATGTGTTTTTATCCATGTGTTTTTATCCATGTGTTTTTATTCATGTGTTTTTATCCATGTGTTTTTATTCATGTGTTTTTATTCATGTGTTTTTATCCGTGTTTTTATCCATGTGTTTTTATTCATGTGTTTTTATCCATGTCTTTTTATCCATGTGTTTTTATTCATGTGTTTTTATCCATGTGTTTTTATTCATGTGTTTTTATTCATGTGTTTTTATTCGTGTTTTTATTCATGTGTTTTTATCCGTGTTTTTATTCATGTGTTTTTATTCATGTGTTTTTATCCGTGTTTTTATTCATGTGTTTTTATTCATGTGTTTTTATTCATGTGTTTTTATCCATGTGTTTTTATTCATGTGTTTTTATCCATGTGTTTTTATCCATGTGTTTTTATTCATGTGTTTTTATCCATGTGTTTTTATCCATGTGTTTTTATTCATGTGTTTTTATCCGTGTTTTTATTCATGTGTTTTTATTCATGTGTTTTTATCCGTGTTTTTATTCATGTGTTTTTATTCATGTGTTTTTATTCATGTGTTTTTATCCATGTGTTTTTATCCATGTGCTTTTATCCGTGTTTTTATCCATGTGTTTTTATCCATGTGTTTTTATTCATGTGTTTTTATTCATGTGTTTTTATCCGTGTTTTTATCCATGTGTTTTTATCCATGTGTTGTTATTTGATCAAGTGATTCACATGACTGAAGCAGCTCACACGTTGCTCACAGTGAGCAGCTAAAGGTAATCTCACCTCTCGTTCCTGGTGTCGTTGGCTGAATGTTTTCTTCTTCTCTTCCTTCAACAGCAGCTCTTAAAGTCAAACTCTTTCCAAGTAAATAAAATGTACAGATGTTTGTCTGCTCAGGGCTTCGGTAGGAAATGTACATAAAGAGAATATGTAATCGTAAAATAGGCTTCGTCTTGTTGAGTCGAAAACGTGATGTAAACAGGAAACATTTCAACACTTAAAGACGCGATTAAAGATTAGACAAGATGAAAATATGAAAAGAGTCGGAACATTTATGAAACGTTTGTAAAGGTTTTTCTTCTTAAACAGCTGCTTCAGATTTTACTCTTTTCCTTCTTAAAGCTATCTTTCACCCTCGTCGCACTCCTCCTCCTGCTGCTCCTCCTGCTGCTCCTCCTGCTCCTCCTGCTCCTCCTGCTCCTCCTCCTTCTCCGCCTCCTCCTGTCAGAGCTGAAACGCTGCGGCCCTTGAAGCAGCAGCGGCGGCTCTCAGTCCCACCCTCAGGCTTTGTCTAGCTTGGCTGGCCTCTGGAAAATGAGTGTCCTGTCTGGTAATCCCGATCGCCTGCTCCTCATTCTCATTGTGTGCTTTTCCTTTAATTTCTCCTTTCTGTGCCACAAAGCCGGCGGCATTACCTGCGAGGAAGAGGGGATCTAAAGTATTTGATTCCAATTCCAAGCAAACCCTGAGGGGGACTTCATCAGCACGGCAGCCTCTCATGTTTCACAGCGAGACAGACTGAGGGGAGAGAAAAGCTATTAAAGTTGTATCTTAAAAGGTCAATAACATTCGCTGTAATGACTCTGACTGTTTAATCCAAATATATGGGTGTGTGGCTGAGCCCTGCTGCTGACATTGATAGACTTGAGTGGCAAGTGAAGGATCCTTCCTGTCAAAACATCCTGAGCTGAGAGGTAATGAGAAATGCCACTTGAGTGTAAACTCTCCCACAAACAGGCAGATTGTTCCTCTCATCAGTCAGCTGCTCTGACTGTGAAGGAGAGCGCGCTGTGTCTGTGAGAGACGGAGGAAATCAATATCGGACAATCCTACAAATCACAGACCGCGTCCGGAGCCAGAGGTGCTCAAATTCTACACGGGACAAGATAATCATGTGACGGATCAAGACCACACAAACCAGATTTAAACATGTACACTACATATTAATATTAAAAACAGAGGATGTGTTCATTAGCAGCAGGATGTGCTTTATTTGTTCACAGTTTATTCACATGTGCACACACGAAAGCCGCCGCACAAGATCTGTGCAAATAATCTGTCAAATTCTGCAGTGATGAAATGAAGATGAAAGAACAGAATGAGAAACTACATCAGCAAGATGTTTAGTGATCAGTAACGTGATAAGAAGATGTGTTTACATTAATTTGTAAAGATATTAAATTAAACACATGATGATCATGATGATCAGCCTGAAAGACAAACACGAGAAACAAACGTGTGCAGGATAAAAAACACAAACAAGATCCACTTCCTGCCGCGCGTTTGCACACTGCATCGTATGTCATAACAACATGAACGAACTCATGTTGTGATGTGTGTGAACATGTTGCACAAAGTCTCAGCGCATCATTTTACTCGACAATAACAAGATGAGTAAACAGGACATCAACATGTGCTTATGGTAGATTAATTGTTCGGGTCAAGCAACTGTGACACGGTGTTCAGGCCCGGTGAAGGTCTCTGTTACTGATAATGAAGAGGTGAACATTAATTGCAGGTCGGTGACGGGATGTGACCTCTCAGGAAATTGGAGGTTTCATTCACCCGTCTGCGCGCTGATCTCCAGATCCTTACTTTGTGCATAGAGGTCATGCTTGTTGCTGCGTTGCTGCTGGAGTTGCTGCTGGACTTGTTGCTGGAATTGTTGCTGGAGTTGTTGCTGGTGAGGTATATGGTTCAATTTTATCCGATGTGGACAGAAGTGCTGCAGCGAGCTGATGTGTGTGTGTGCGTGTGTGTGTGTGCGTGTGCGTGTGTGTGTGTGTGTGTGTGTGTGTGTGTGTGTGCCTGAGGTGAGGTGGATGAGGCTGTGTTTGGCAGATGGGATGATATGTGCTTGTGTTTGTCCAGAGCTGAAACACAGTCTGATATCATCTCTCCGGCTCGCGGGCAGCTAATGTGATATTTGCTGTCGCCCTGGCCTCCAAATCCGGTGTCAGGCGGCAGATCTCATCTGCAATGTAAGACAATTTCCGCAGATCTGAAAAGACAGTTCCTCCAGTCAATAGACTATAAATTGCACTTGGAAAACGGTATCATCTTAACTAAAGGTTATTCACTTTCCTCCCCGGGTCCAGAGGGTAACCCCTCCTTTTTTAATAATTTGTATGTTTAGTTGTTTGGTCAATCTCGCCTGCTCTTGTGATGTCTCATCGGAGAGCCCATCAATCAGGTTCAGCCTGGCTCACATCTCCCGCTACAATATTACAGGTTATTAAAAGGCTGATCAGGAGGCAGCTGGGTGTGTGTTGGCTGAAGCCTCGCTTCTCATTTTCCGAGTGCACGGCCCCCGCAGCATAATCTAGTGATTCATCCCCCCCAGCCCTCCCCGTCAACAAGTGCTGCCGCCTCCGTCTCCTCTCTGATGAAACGCTGTTTACTGAAAGCTCACAGCGCGGCCGAGGAGCCGTCACACACACAGGTATCATCTCTCTGTGTCGTCTCTGCGAGCGCTGAGTGACAGACATGTTACCTTTACTTATTACTGAGTGTGGTAAACGCTCACCTTGTAGACGGCTGTGTAGGATAATTAAACAATACAAAGTAAGAAATCCCACCTGAGTCACACGACAGAATCTTTATTCAAACAATCAGAAAAAGAGTGAATTTACAAACGACTGAGACGACAAAACAATTAATAAAAAAATACATATAGCAAAATAATAGAATACAAATAAAGAAACGTAGATGAACATAATAATTAAAAAGAGATAACCCTAAATTTCAGTAAAATCAGTTCATGAAGGAAGTTAACTGTAAAACATTAAAACATTAAAATATTAAAACGTCTCTTATTTTACAATTTATCCTCCGAAACGTTGAAACCTGAAATATATTTGTGACCTCGTGCAACAATTTTTTTTTGTTCAGACAGCACGTTACCCTGTTAGCATTAGTTAGCACTGACACACACGCCAATAATAAGTGATGATAAATGTTGTGTCACGAGTTCCTGCAGAACAAGATGATGAAACATATAAACACGACATAACTCACATTAATATTACGATAACTTATATAACGATGTAATGTTTGGGACTTGAGCTTCTAAATATATTTATTTATTTGTATTTATGTGGTTTTGTTTGTTGTTAGTGTGCTTTTGTTTTTGTTGACTTGTTGCTGATTTTATGATTTTAAACTGATAATTCGATCGCTGACTATTTTTCATCCCTACTTTAATATTTTCACAGTTTCAAAGTTTTACTGAATATTTTCAATTCAGTCTGCGAGAGTAAAAAACGTTTTACATTAAAGCTGTGACGTATCGTCTGTGCAAAGAGAGAAGGGCTTACTACATGGTGAATAAAACACTTTATTCTAGATTTAATAAACAGATAGAACAGAAACCTTCCGCTTGCATGTGAGTAAATAAATATCAGCTCTGTTCTTAGTGTTTTTAGGAGCTGATATATAACCAGACCTCCTGCACACGGCATGTTTAAGAGCCCCTGAATGAAATCAGTGCATCAGGTGCTCCATCTTTCCCCCTGACAACACAAGTAAAGACCAATAATACGACTGTAATCACGGGTGATCCATGACCGGTAATTCCTACAAAGATTTATGGTCCATTTAACAAGCTTTTCAGTTAAACTGCAAAATATTGCTTTGATTACTCAGCATTAAAGAAATTAATGTCTTTATTTAAATTAAAATAAAGCCTTATCACTGTGGTATTTAAATAAGACAAACGATGACAGGACTTAAATAATGACTCTGTCTTTATGTTGGCCTTACATTAATATTACTTTTTATCTCCATCCAGGATATTAATAATGGAAAACTGTGGGAATTAATACTTTTGATCATTAACAGTTCGGGGCTGTGTGAGTGGGAGAAAGAAGCGCTCAGGTCGTCATTAATAACCATCATAAAACATAGAAGTAGCAGCTCTTTGGTGCCTCTTTGCTGATGATTAATCATGAATATTAATAACACCAAATGGCAAATAAATGGCGCCATTTAAATCCTCATGGCCTCCTCCATATATGTCTTGTCAGGGAGGTGCTGCGCCAGGAGAGCCAACATATTTCATCCACCAGCGCTGTCACGCACGCAAGGCTGTAATTTGTTTTTATCCTGCTTTTGTTCCCACAGTTATTCAGTTTCAGCGGGACGTCCTCACAAACATGTCCGTGAACAGGGTCCCCTGATTGTCCAAAAACAAGAACACTGGATACACACATCATCCAGTCACCAGCAGGGTCTCCGTACGGTCTGTCAGGCAGCAGGACATCCTCTCTAATCTTGCTGCTTCTAATTTGCCTTTTTTCATTCAACCTTTACCAGTTCGATAAAGGACACGCCCCTTTATTGATAAATCTGCTTGTAATTGGACGCTTCATCAGGCTGTTATAAATAAACACCAACAGTTTAATCTGGTTTTTAAACCCGGATTTAAAGACAAATAAGCTGCGATATTAACCCACAGTTCTCTAGTATTTGTGTCTTGAACCTGCATTCTCTCTAACGTCCAGCAGGGGGCGACTCCACTCGTGCAAAAAGCAGTCTGATCCTATAGAAGTCTATGAGAACATGCTCCTCCTCCTCTCCTGATGTATTCCCTCAGTAAACATGTTCCTAATGACTTTATGGTCTCAGTCTCTAGTTTCAAGTCTTCTTCAACACAGCATGATGTTCATTTAGTCACTGATGCTCCCATTGAGAGTCACACAGGAAGAGGGGAGGGGTTAGGGCGGGGCTACCTGTGACTGACATGTTGTTACCATTGCAACCTGAAAACTGTCTTGTTCAGCGTTCGGTTGAGCTAAAACACTCTCTGAGGAGTCGATTTATAATAGTTTATAGTTATAAAATAGTAGTTATAGTTTAGTTATAAAATGTTGTTTTCGCTAGCTAAAATTAGCATCCCAATTGATACCAATAGACCTTTGCTTTCCTCACGAGCACAAGCATTAGCTTAGTGTCTGCTAACCCGATGGTCGTCTCCAGCTCAAGCCTCTCTTCCAAAGATGGTCACTTCTTCTGGTTTTTACCTACACTGATTGACTGAATATCGCCTTCTTTCTTTGACTGTGACGCTTGAAACAAGCCCCTCCCTGCCCCTAAAGCCATAAACTCCTGTGGGACATGAACTCTCTAATAGAGCCTGTTTGTGCTGCTCATATTTACTGTAGTAAACCTGTGAGCAGCGCCGGCAGCATACCATAGATTTATTTCCAACGAGCGTCCCGGGGCGGTGCCACCGGTGTTACGATGACCCCATACATCACGCCTCGTGTGAGCACATATTAAGTGCTTTTCTCATCCCCCCCGCCCGCCCATTAAAAGTAAATAATCCGCAGAGAATGAGGCATTTGTTGAGCAGCCATGCTATTCTTCATAGGTGACAGGTATCTGTTTGTACAGAGGTGTGCGAGGAGGAAGAGGAGGCAGCGAGGAATGATGATGTGAGAGGAGTGAATGTCCCCGTGTTACAACCCCCACCTCTAAATACAGATCACACCTTTAAAGGAAGATTACACCTGTGTTCATTTAGCACACTTTTTATAAGCACTGTGAATTAAAATAAGTTCAGTTCATTAACACAAATTTCTTAATGAGCGGCAGAGAGAGAGACAAGAAACCAATCAGTAATTAAGTCCCAGCGTCACATGAGGATAAATGATAATTATGCGGCTGCATTGCTTTCATGTTTTTGCATATTTATGACGCTGACTTCGTCCCATACGCTCCGTATAAATCACGCACGTTTATGAAGTGAAGGTTTTGTTTTATTGCAGCGTATTATGTCGTGTTCAATGTCTGAGGTGTCGCAGGAGTGAGGTAAAGGCCGCGTTGATGGCGCTTAGTCTGGCTTATTTATGGCCACTTCCTGTCAGCCTATACACAGCTGCTACTGTGTGTGTGTGTGTGTGTGTGTGCGTGTGTGTGTGTGTGTGTGTGTGTGTGCGTGTGTGTGTGTGTGTGTGTGAGTGTGTGAGATCAGGATATTGATGATACAATCTCTTTCAAACGTCCACTCCTCACTGAGGCCTGAATCAATATGCTTTATGAGATGTGTTTATAATCCATTAATAAGTCAGAAATCATCTGAGTCTCCGTCAGCACGACGACGTTAACGTGTTTATGTAATTATATCTTTGTTTCTGTATTTTACTGCTCGGCTGTCGTACGCACGTTTGTGTCCCGTCGAGTGCAGCGCTTTACCTTTTGTTTTAATGGAGCCGTTTCATTTTTAAAGTTATAATAATAATAATAATACAGACTTTTAGAGCCTTCATTAAACAGCAAGGTGCTTTGAAAGGCAGCGAAGTCAAACATGTAAAGAAAACAGACCCGTTTATAATGTACCAAACAACACGAATAAAACGTTTTCAAAGTAGATTAAAGTTAAAACATGTTAAGACGGCACTGAGAGGAGGTTATGATCATCGGGACTTCTGCAGTAAAGAGACATTAACACACAGTGAAGCTGATGATCGCAGCGGAGAACACACACACACACACACACGCACACACACACGCACACACACACGCACACACACACGCACACACACACACACGCACACACACACGCACACACACACGCACACACACACACACACACACACACACACACACACACACACACACTTCTTCTGTGGGCCCCTTTAAGTCAAACCCTGGAAACAATCAGAGTTCTGTTCTGTATTTTGAACGCCGTGTACACGTTGTCGGCCTCAGCACCAGTTTGGGTTATAAAAATGTGATGTGATATAAAGTGATCATGTTAATGATTAAAACAGATGCTTTTTCAGGTGAGGTCAGAGGTCACACAAACATTATTATTATTTTACAGTCATGTTTTCTGAGGAGGACACAAAAGATCGACATCGTGATAATGTTCAGTCTGTGACTGATAAAAACATGACGTAGCTTTTCCTCTGAGGACCAAATGTAACGTTTAAAAATCACAGCAGGTCTATATGTTACCCCTGATAAACACAATAACATTTAAAATGTCTCTTTATACAATAACAAACATTAATTAACACTTTATATCTGCTAACAGCTGCATTATAAACCTTTTATTACACGTTTATACACTGAAGAGACGTGAGGCAGAGCAGCTCCGTCTGAATCCATCACAGAGACGATTCCTGTGATAAATAATAAATGTGGACGATCGAGCAGAAAGAAAGCTCTGCAGCGTTAAATGATCTGAGCCGCCATGAAAAGCACACAATGAGGAGGAGGAGGAGGAGGAGGAGGAGCCTGCCAGGGTTAAATGAAAACCTCAGGCCTCCATGTGTCAGTGTCAGGAACTTTTAAACACCAAATGGTTCCTCAAAAACTCACCTTAAACTGTCGTCCTGCAGAGCGCGGCCCCTGACCGGCCCCTGACCGGCCCCGGGGCCCCGACATGATTGCTTTTGTTCTGCTGAGAATATTTAAATGGGGCTTTATAAAGGCGAGGAGTGCGGGTCGTAACACTGCGATTCTTCCCGGCTGGTACAGATGCTGCGAGCGTGCGGGGTCACAGCCTGGCGGTTAACAAAGCCGCACGGCGCCACAATGAGCCGCACTGCACACTCACTGCAATTTAGCTTGAGTAATAGATGGAGGTCACGCTGGGTCACTTTCAATTTCCACTCCCCGCGCACAAAAATGAAAACAAGTCATTTGCACAAATCTGAATAATTCAGTCAGTCAAAAAGAGGAGATGAAAATATGTGGAGGATAAAGGAGGAGGGGGGGGCACTGTTGCATCTGTGCGTTAATGACGGCCGGCCGCGTCGTTGGCGTGCAGAAAGGCTAATGATGAATCTGACAGACGATATGAATCCAGATGTAAGAATAAAGCGTCTCTTTCTCTGCTGCCTCTAGTGAGCTTTTAAACTTATCATAAATGTATTAAGATTGCAGCGGGCCATGAAACAGCTGTAGACAATTAATCTTGTGCAAATCTTATCCCAGGAATTGGTTTCTGCAGAGGAACATCTGCTGCGAGCGCCGATTATTCAGCTGAGCCGCCGCGCTTTCTGCACGCGCCACAATCATTGCCAATGAAGTAAAAATTTATAGTTTTCCCTGTTCAGTAAAAATAACATTCAGCAGCATTAAAACATCATCCATCAACATTGTCCCGGGGCCCGGGGCCATCCGCGGCACGCGAATTAAAAAGTATTCATTCTGCAGAGAAGTTGCAGAGCGTGCTGCTCCGCTGAGCTGATGTTTTATTTCTTTATTTCCTGCCTCTCGATGAGATTGGAGACGGGGGCTGGCTGCCGCCGCTGCTCTGGTTGGAGGGAGAGGAGAGATGAACCTCGCCCCCCCACCCCGGAGACGCTGATCAGGAAGTGCAGGCCGTGATGGATGACGCTCGGCATGGACCTGCCAAATATGAACTTGGAATAAAATCAAGATGTGTAATTTTCTGTGATAAGATGTCTCACAGTTTAGAGAGAACTAAACACTGAACACAGAGACGTGTCGTCTACAGCAGCGAGAAGCCGTCTCACATTTAGCTCACAACCAGAAGCACAGCTGAAAACGTCACCACTGGTAGAAACGAGGCTTTGTGCTTTAACTGTAACAACCAACACGTTGCTTAAAGAAGCTGTTTCACGCTTCACTTTCATGTTTCTGGATTCTTTTGAGTTTCAGTTCAAAGCTTCAAACCGAAATGAAAGGCAAACGACAAAACCAGCGACAGCAACACTTGTGTTTTCTCTGACAGTGAGCGTGTTGTGTTGTTCAGGTGGGAGGACGTGTTGATACACGGCGCTAACGTTAGCATGTCTCTGGAACTGAACAATGACTGTAGTGTTAGTGTTAGTTATGTCTCCTCTCGCCGTTCCTCCTCTACTCTGCTGCTTGGGAACAGAACACTGCAGGAGGCTGATTTGTCCACAGAGCTGTCAATCATGAGGCCAAGTTTTTATGTAAATTAAGTTTTAATTGTCACAGTTGTGAATCAGGTGTTACAGTCAGTGTGTTACAGTCAGTGTGTTACAGTCAGTGTGTTACAGCGCTCTGAAAATTAAAATCAATCAACAATCAATATTTATCATCTTCCTCTCTTGTCTCATTGTCAGGCTGCGGCTACATGCTAATCATGTTAGCTTCATTCATGCTAAAGAAGATGATGTTTGTAGCTATCAGTAAAAACTGCAGAAGCACTTGTTATCAATGACTTTAGTTGCAAATGACGAAACCTAAAGATCAATACAGCTAAAATATTATACCACATTTTATAACAACAATAACGTGTATTATAAAGCCTTTATTACATGTTTAAACCCTGCTGATCGGTGCTGTGTGGCTCACAGTGAAGACAACAGAGAAAGGAGCAGTTGATGATGTCACAGTGAGCGACATGAGTGGGATTATAATCTGACGGTGTGGGTGCAGACTGATGGAGCTCCTCGTCCCCTCACAGCTGCTGGGACCTCACAGATGGTGAAATCATTCAGAGGCTGCGAGCTGGAGACGAGCCAGACGCTTCCTCGACACCCGTCTGATCATCTGTAACTTTGGCTGCAGGTCTGTTATTCTGCTTTTTAAACACAGCAAACAGAGAAATATTCTGCTGTCAGTCCTCATCGCTGTTTCCGGAAGTTATTCAGAAAAATAATGAAAGTTAAGAATCAGAGGAGGAAACGGAGGAGGATCAGATCTTTGTCCTCCTCAGAGCTCCGAGTCGTTTCCAACATTTTAATCTGATGCTGAAAACGTCTGAAGACTTGAGACTGTGCAGATTTAAATCATCTTTCCTCCTGTCATTCAACACTGACAAAATATCAACTGTTAGCATGCTAACATGCTAAAACACTAAAGATGATTGATCATAATGAGAACAATTATTTCTGCTTTATCAGCTGGTCAGCATTGTCGCAGCATGTCACCAAGCTAACTGCTGAGGCTGGAGAAGACGAGCAGGTGTAACTTCACTGTGTGTCTCTGAACAGCCTCATCTGGAATCTTCCAGAAAGCACGCTGTGCCGACAAGTTCAACAACGCGTCGTAAAACAGTCCCAACAACACGATCTGTCATCGTGTAGCTGTGTGAGGCCGGACCGTGGATGTGTCGCTAACGTTAGCATCAGAGGGTTAGAGGCTCTTTAAGCCCTGACGGTCCTCACACAACTCTGACTCAGTGAGACTTAAACTGAATAAAAAGAATTAAATGATTTTATATCACTGAGGTGAAAACTCTTCTTTGTGAACATGTTGTAGGCTACATGTAGTCTCTCTCTGCAGCGCCCCCTACTGGCAGCGAGAACAGTGGACCGTGTTAAAGAATGACTTTGAGCTGCCTGAAATGTAGTTTTAAATATAGAGCAGAATCTGACGACATTAAAACTGTCAGAAAGTAAAGCACAGCTGTAGCGCTAACGGATGATAATGAATGGCACAGGTAGATTATTGGATCTTTTCGATTCTAAATACGGAAGCTCAGAGTGGACATGCATCCACGTCATGACCAGCCTGGTTTTCTGCATCGACAGAGAATGATCAAGTTATCACGACAAAACCAGCTTTGATATGTCGAGATCAATAAGTGGAGATGTTGAGGAAACAATGATTAATTATCACAGCAAAATGAGTAAATATAATGTAAGGATGCATGTCCACTTTGGGCTTCCGTATCTCAAAGCACAAAATCAACCAAATTAGAAAAAACAGAGGACGCAGTGTTCAGGTGTGATTCACCTGTTGGAGCATCAACCTGCTAACGCCCAATTTAATGTGTGTGTGTGTGTGCGTGTGCGTGTGTGTGTGTGTGGACCTGAGACCACGCAGGGGGCCACTTTAATGATATATTTGGGGCATCAAAGTGACTCTTGGTGAAATGAATCCTGATGTATTATTACAGATTGAGAGCAGATAAGATAACAGGGGAAATTTAAAGGCTTTAAAATAATTAACAAGAGCTCCACCTTTAGCTGCTGCAACATTAAAGTGATGAACACATGAATGCATCCGTTATTATGATCTAATAACATGATTTTTATTTTTCTGCATGATGAGCTCTTTGACTTTATGTTTATTTTAATGCGTAAACTGTATGTTAAATTACACTGTGACTAAACAGAGTCCTTCTACACCGTGAAAACAGCTGAGACGCACTCTGGTCTGGAACCAGGATGTGCAGGTAAATATTGATCCCGTGTTTGTCTCCCTGCAGGTGGAGCTCGGTCCCGTCATGCAGCAGCTACCTGTCGGCCTTCAGTCGCTCAGACGCGTGTTGTTGAACGTGAAACGCTCAATTTATCATTAGTTGTGAGCGCAGAACGGATGAGTACACTTTCAATTTAGTTCCGCTGCTTTCTCCATTCATCACGCCGCTCTCATCATCCATCATCCCCAGCTCCGATTCGTACAAAAACACACTCTCATAAGTTTAATGCAATTAATCTTCATGCTGAGATAATTTCATATTAATGAAGCACGACGTTTATGTGATGATTGCTTTGATGAAGTCGAATCAGACGCGTTGATCTGTGAGCGTGAAAGTGAAGCTTTCCTTTGTGTCGTCTCTGCGGAGCTGTATGTATGTTTCCGCAGAGCGCCTTCTGTCTTCATACAACAAGCCCTGAGAAATTGGAAAAGTTGCAGCGATAGATAGGAGGTGACCTGGAAACAAAAGCAATCAGAGCTGGAGGAGGCTGTCGGGGAGCGGCGGGCGAGCTGCACGCGCTCTGTCAATAAAAGAAGAAATACCTTCTGAGGCTCGAGGCCGAGGGCAAAGAGGAGTCTGCAATTTCACACCTTCATGTACCGCGCTGCAGGACATTTTTCATCACACTGCTCCACCTGTACTACACAATCAAATGTTTGGGACGGATTAAAGATGGCAGCAGAAATGATTCCTCTCATAACAAACAGGAGGAGGAGGAGGAGGAGGAGGTCAGCGCGCGCCTCCGCCCGTCCAATCACTGCGTGAGTACATAATTATTTTCAAACTAAATAAACTGGAATTCAACCTCAGATCAATCACATCTCCATTTGAAGAACTTCAGACTCAATTGTAGCTCAATCAAAGCAGGAAAAAAAATCAATTCTGCCCAATTATAGCTCGTTTCATTAGTGTATGCAAATCAGAGGCATGCTGGGAAAAGGCCCGGTCTCATATTTCCCCCTTCTGGTCAGAAACACTCACAGAGTCACAGTTCCTCCTCCTGATGTAAAACCCACTCTGCTGAATCCTCAGGTATGTCTCCAACCCGTGACTGCAGCATGACCACACACACACACACACACACACACACACACACACACACACACAGGACAGAAGAGAAGCTGCATGAACAAACAGACTGAGTGATAAGAAACAGTTTTAATGTGAAAGGAAAGAAATGTGTAAAATTGTTGCTCATTCATATTTCTCTTTGTTGCTTTGTTCTGGAAGCCCTGAGCGGATCAGGACATTTTATTGACTCAACATTAACGAGTGTTATTCGATTTATTTATCTCATTATCTCGAGATAACAGAGCTGCTTTCACATTATAACAGATTAAAAAGTGGAGATCTCCACAAAACAACTGAAATGACTCGTTAATATCGAGTAAATATAATATATATAATATAATATAATTTACACTTTTACCTTTTCCAGCTTGTTTTCAAATACTTCATATTCACTTGATCCACTGGTTCCCAAACTCCGGATCAGGCCCCTCAAACAGCTCAGCAGATGAATGTGAGGGGTCATCAGCTCTGATGCAGAAGGCTGTCGTCTGTTCTCTGCTGGGAGAAGTTTGTTTCATATTTCATCAGTCGAGATAAACATAAGAAGTACGGCCGTCTCTAGTACATGTGTGCTCATGTCTCTCTTTAAAGGAACCTCCAACAGTTAAAGGAACCTCAAACAGTTCAAGGAACCTTGAACAGTTAAAGGAACCTCAAACAGTAAAAGGAACTTTAAACAGTTTAAGGAACCTCAAACAGTTAAAGGAACCTTGAACAGTTAAAGGAACCTCAGACAGTTAAAGGAACCTCGAACAGTTAAAGGAACCTTGAACAGTTAAAGGAACCTCAGACAGTTAAAGGAACATTAAACAGTAAAAGGAACCTCAAACAATTAAAGGAGCCTCCAACAGTTAAAGGAACATTAAACAGTTAAAGGAACCTCAAACAGTAAAAGGAACTTTAAACAGTTTAAGGAACCTCAAACAGTTAAAGGAACCTTGAACAGTAAAAGGAACATTAAACAGTAAAAGGAACCTCAAACAGTTAAAGGAACATTAAACAGTTAAAGGAACATTAAACAGCTAAAGGAACATTAAACAGTAAAAGGAACCTCAAACAGCTTAAGGAACATTAAACAGTAAAAGGAACCTCAAACAGTTAAAGGAACATTAAACAGCTAAAGGAACATTAAACAGTAAAAGGAACCTCAAACAGTTAAAGGAACCTCGAACAGTTAAAGGAACCTTGAACAGTTAAAGGAACCTCAGACAGTTAAAGGAACATTAAACAGTAAAAGGAACCTCAAACAGTTAAAGGAGCCTCCAACAGTTAAAGGAACATTAAACAGTTAAAGGAACCTTGAACAGTTAAAGGAACCTCAAACAGTAAAAGGAACTTTAAACAGTTTAAGGAACCTCAAACAGTTAAAGGAACCTCAAACAGTTAAAGGAACCTTGAACAGTAAAAGGAACATTAAACAGTAAAAGGAACCTCAAACAGTTAAAGGAACATTAAACAGTTAAAGGAACATTAAACAGCTAAAGGAACATTAAACAGTAAAAGGAACCTCAAACAGCTAAAGGAACATTAAACAGTAAAAGGAACCTCAAACAGTTAAAGGAACATTAAACAGCTAAAGGAACATTAAACAGTAAAAAGAACCTCAAACAGTAAAAGGAACCTCAAACAGTTAAAGGAACACTAAACAGTTAAAGGAACCTCAAACAGCTAAAGGAACATTAAACAGTTAAAGGAACCTCAAACAGTTTAAGGAACATTAAACAGCTAAAGGAACATTAAACAGTAAAAAGAACCTCAAACAGTAAAAGGAACCTCAAACAGTTAAAGGAACATTAAACAGTTAAAGGAACCTCAAACAGTTAAAGGAACATTAAACAGTAAAAGGAACATTAAACAGTTGAAGGAACATTAAACAGTAAAAGGAACATTAAACAGTAAAAAGAACCTCAAACAGCTAAAGGAACCTCAAACAGTAAAAGGAACCTCAAACAGTTAAAGGAACCTCAAACAGTTAAAGGAACATTAAACAGTAAAAGGAACATTAAACAGTAAAAGGAACCTCAGTTTAAGGAACCTCAAACAGTTTAAGGAACATTAAACAGTAAAAGGAACCTCAAACAGTTAAAGGAACATTAAACAGTAAAAGGAACCTCAAACAGTTAAAGGAACATTAAACAGTAAAAGGAACCTCAAACAGTTTAAGGAACATTAAACAGTTAAAGGAACCTCAAACAGTTAAAGGAACATTAAACAGTTAAAGGAACATTAAACAGTAAAAGGAACCTCAAACAATTAAAGGAACATTAAACAGTAAAAGGAACCTCAGACAGTTTAAGGAACCTCAAACAGTTAAAGGAACATTAAACAGTAAAGGGAACCTCAAACAGTTAAAGGAACATTAAACAGTAAAGGGAACCTCAAACAGTTAAAGGAACATTAAACAGTTAAAGGAACCTCAAACAGTTAAAGGAACATTAAACAGTAAAAGGAACCTCAAACAGTAAAAGGAACCTCAAACAGTTAAAGGAACATTAAACAGTAAAAGGAACCTCAAACAGTTTAAGGAACATTAAACAGTTAAAGGAACCTCAAACAGTTTAAGGAACATTAAACAGTAAAAGGAACCTCAAACAGTTAAAGGAACATTAAACAGTAAAAGGAACCTCAAACAGTTAAAGGAACATTAAACAGTAAAAGGAACCTCAAACAGTTTAAGGAACATTAAACAGTTAAAGGAACCTCAAACAGTTTAAGGAACATTAAACAGTAAAAAGAACCTCAAACAGTTAAAGGAACATTAAACAGTAAAAGGAACATTAAACAGTAAAAGGAACCTCAAACAGTTTAAGGAACATTAAACAGTAAAAGGAACCTCAAACAGTTAAAGGAACATTAAACAGTAAAAGGAACCTCAAACAGTTTAAGGAACATTAAACAGTAAAAGGAACCTCAAACAGTTAAAGGAACATTAAACAGTAAAAAGAACCTCAGTTTAAGGAACCTCAAACAGTGATGTACCTGGAGTAAATGCACCTGGTGTCGTCCTGCAGCTGGCTCTGCAGCTGACCCACATATAGATTTAAAGGAATGTGTCTGAACGAGGACAGTGTGGTTGATCCTCCCCCTGCCCGTATCGATCCCTCTCTCGGCTGTATTGTCCCTCCTCAGCATCCATACATTACTGCAGAGCACAGAATAGATGGCAGAACAATGTATTTAAAGGCATTACACTGGGTAATGGTGCGTCTGAGAGGCTCAGTCATTTAGCCCGTGAGCGCTGGCTTCCCAGCACTGCGGCTTTAAATGATGTCCTCTGTGCACTACATTCACCCCGATTCAATTACCAAATGTATTCATATTTACTTAGTGTACCTGCATTGCATTTGTATAGATCAGTGCAGGGGAGCAGGAAAATAGAGCAAATCGAATCAACATATTGGGACAGGCGGGGGGGTCGAGTGCAGCGTGCAGGCGGGGTCACTGCAATGCCTTTTATGATGTCCCTCTGAAATCTATCTGAATCACATTAGATTGGATCTAAAGACGTGCAGACACATACATCACAGTAAACGGTGTGCCGCAGCGCGCTCGCCAACAATCCCACCTCCACAATCGGGTTAGAGAGCCGGCTGCAGATCCGATTAATAATTCACAATCCGGTTAGACGAGAACAAACATTTCTGCTCGGCTGTGTCAGACTGTGATTAGAGGAAGAGGAGGCCGAGAGACAGACGGGCAGAGAGACAGACAGGCTGTGTCAGTGTTATTTCACACCCTGTGCGTTCTGTATTAAAGCTCCGTCACAGTAAACATGTCGGCCTCGCTCGGCTGTGCAGCTATGATTCTTCCTCCTCATCACACAGAGAGGAAGAGCTTTTATTTCTATGATGGAGGACACACGAGGACCTCACGAGTACACACAAGGACCTCATGAGGACCTCACAAGTACACACAAGGACCTCACGAGGACACACGAGGACACACGAGGACCTCACGAGGACACACGAGGACTCACAAGGACACACAAGGACCTCAAGAGGACCTCACGAGGACACTCGAGGACACACGAGGACAAACGAGGACCTCACGAGTACACACAAGGACCTCAAGAGGACCTCACGAGGACACTCGAGGACACACAAGGACAAACGAGGACCTCACGAGTACACACAAGGACCTCACGAGGACCTCACAAGTACACACAAGGACCTCACGAGTACACTCGAGGACACGCGAGGACTTCACGAGGACACATGAGGACACACAAGGACCTCACAAGGACCTCACAAGGACACACAAGGACCTCACAAGGACCTCACAAAGACACACGAGGACCTCACAAGGACACACGAGGACCTGACGAGGACACACAAGGACCTCACGAGGACACACAAGGACTTCACAAGGACCTCACAAAGACACACGAGGACCTGACGAGGACACACGAGGACCTCATGAGGACCTCACAAGGACACATGAGGACCTTACAATGACACACAAGGACACACAAGGACACAAAAGGACCTCATTAGGACACACGAGGACCTCACAAGGACCTCACGAGGTCAGGTTTGATCAGGTCTGATCAGGTTCAATCAGACTGAATGTGTCAGACACATCCTGGTCTCCTGGTCTCTGTTCAGTCCTCACACACGTCATACTTTGCACATTTCTGCTCCGACTCTTTAAAAACTGATATTTTTGTTTGTATACATTTTTTTTGTATTTTATTTTTATATTTCCTTTTTTCTTTCTGTCAAAGGTCGTTTATTGTTGGTCACTGATCGCACACAGACCGTACAGTGAATGTTTTCCTTTTCAAACAAACCAAGCAGCCGCCCTGATCACAGCAGTCTGAAGGAGGGTAAATCATAGATGTCCTTATGTCTGTATACTTTGAATAATGAATAACTTTATTTATATAGCTTCTTTTAAAACAGTTTACAGAGTGCTTTGACAACGAAGCAAAGCAAAACAGAAAACAAGCAAATCATAAACCAGCAGATCACAGAAACCAACAACGTCTTTATTCATCGTTCCTCTAATGTAAAAGAAAAAGGCTTCTACACTACTTATCTTGTTGCTGCAGCTCGTCGTGTCTTATTTCTCTTATTAATCATTGATGAGTTTTTATGATATATTTAAATTGTACCTGAGACGTGTTAAATGTCCTTTTTTTGTCAACAATATTCCTCTGCAGCTCAAGTACAGCACATGTTAAACATGAACATATTCAGGGTCCAGCTCTCGTCTGTGCAGAGGCATAAATATCCAGACTGTGTGCAGACAAACATCTGTAAAAAACATTAATAACAGATAAAGAAAAAAACAGATATGAAAAACCGTTAATCTACATTTGTTTCTACATTTCACACGTTTTTCTTTAGTAAATAATTTGTGCAAATCTATAAAAACAGCATGAAAGCAGGCGTGACCGAGAGGCAGACAGGCGTCATGTACGAGAAATAAAACAGTCTGACCAACACCGACTAACTTCTGATTCCATAAAAAAGATTGTGGACAAGAAGTTTCATCTGCAGAAGTTTGATAAAAAAATTTGATTTAAAGTTGATTTATATAGAAACACAGATGTGCTGAGTATCTGTCTGTCGGGCTTCTCCTCC
>NW_027211696.1:21319957-21492457 GCF_022749685.1 Semicossyphus pulcher | reverse complement strand
ACACACACACACACACAGTACACACACACACAGTACACACACACACAGAGTGCACACACACACACACACACACACACACACAGTACGTACACACACACACACACAGATTACACACGGTACACACACACACACACACACACACAGTACGTACACACACACACACACACACAGTACACACACACAGATAGCAGCATACATCATAAAGGTTTACATTTCCCTGATGGTGATTGAGAGTTTCACAGACTGAATGCTGCCCCCTGCAGGCAGACAGCAGTAACTACAGACAGTGTTTCCAGGCTGGACTGCAGACTGAAAAACAGGTTCATCTTTTCATCCTGTGATGGTGTCTCAGGTGTACCTGGATGGTCATGGGGGGGAGGTACCACACGTTGACCACGATGGCCCAGCTGGTCATCATCCGCAGCAGGTAACTGACCATGTTGAATTTACCACTGTTCCAGAAAGCGTCTCCAAAGCGAGGGTCGTACTGAGACACAGAGAGACGAGGAGCCGGAGACATTTAACTCTGGTGGGTTTGAATGTTTGATTTGTTGTGAGAGCAGACGATCAAACTGAATAAGCAGCCTGTGTAAGATGGTTTCTGCCCCAGATCCTGCTTAAAAAAACACCATTTTCAGCAGTTTAAAGCTCCTTTTAAAGTGTAATTACGTAATTTAACATCTTATATTTGCACCTTGATGGCGACTGGGTAAATCGTCCCTCCAATCTCAAAGCTTCCCTTCTTAAACATCATGACAGAGGTGTTGTTGATGCAGGTTCCTGTTACAAACACAGACACAGGCACAAGATAACTAAAGCATGAAACCACCACCATCATCATGGTCACGTGACGGGCTGCAGACTCTGACCTTCAGGGAATATCAGGATGGGAAGTTTGGTCCGTGCTGCGACGTGAGCTCTCAGCCTGCAGACACAGAACAGAACAGTCGTACACTGATCTTCATCACTTTGTTTTCGTCATCAGAAACGATGATGAAGGAGTTTACTTCAGTACAGAAACTCTGAATCCTGAATACTCATCCGCCATGTTTAAATCCTGTTAAAGAGCAGTTCTGCTACGTTTAAACCTGGGCAGCAGCAGTGAAACAGGCTGTAACGGCTGCAACATAATCCTTGATGGGTCAAAGGTCGTCCACTAAAAGTTCTTGTTGTTTCCACTGACAGGCTCAGATTGTTCTTCTAAGTGTGTGACAACATGACAGAAAGGATCCCTACAGAGATAGACCTTTTTGTTACAGAGGAAGATGATTGTTTTAACCACACACAGACGTTACATCGCTCTCTGCAGACACACCAGACTCCATTCAGAAAAACACTGATTTAAGCTCACAGGACACAGGAGCTGCTGGTCTGCTGCTGCCACGTTTGGTTTCTTTGATTGTGTAAAATCAGTGTTTTTCTGAATGGAGTCTGGTGTGTGTGCAGAGAGCGATGTAACGTCTGTGTGTGGTTAAAACAATCATCTTCCTCTGTAACAAAAAGGTCTATCTCTGTAGGGATCCTTTCTGTCATGTTGTCACACACTTATAAGAAACATTTGCCCCCAGTGATTACGTTGCAGCCATTTCTGCGGCCAGCTAAAAATATCTACTGGAGCTTTTCCAAATTTCCAAATATTTTTTTATCAGCACACACGTCAGAGACAACCAAGTCCTTGGAATCAAAGCAGAAGTGCTCTTACTTCCTTCCTGTTTAAACTGCTTTTAACAGAAAGAAGAAGAAACGTCACAATCGCCGTCTTCATGATGGAGCCTGACGGAGTAAAACCACCAGCTGACTAAAGGTCTGATCACACCAGAGGCAACGCCTCAGCAGAACCAACATCCTGTCAATGAACCCTTTCACAATAATAAAGATGTCGCTGTGCTTAAATGACCCTGTGTTATCCTGACTATGTTAGCTTAGTTCAGTGGAGGACGCTCTGTTGTATCAGCCGGCAGCCCTCCTGAAAGAGACACAAATAACTGATTCTCATTTCAGTGGAGACTCTAATATGAAGGTTTCAGCCTCACATGTTTTGTGAAAGTGGCCCAGATCTCCACCCCTCGTGTTTCCTCTCTGTGAGTCTCACCTGCTGGTCACGGCGTGGCGATCTCTCATCTCAGACCTCTCGAACCAAACATGAGGACACGACCTCACCATCGACCTCTGAATGACCCCCAGCAGACCTCCGTGAACCTGACCCACCTGTGTAACGACACAGAGTGATGACATCATGACATCGTAACAGCTGGAATAAGAGACGAGTCTGTGGAGGAGACTCACCATGGCGTAGCAGCCGTCGTTAGCCAGAATCACCACGTCGATGGGCGTGGTGTGGTTAGCGACGCAGATTCCTCCTTTCTTAGGTTTGTTTTCTCTGAGAAGAAGAAACGCGCTTTGTTAGCAGCCTTTGATGATTGATGATGGTGACACCTGACAGAAAGGAAAGAGACAGCAGCTGCACACAGCGAGCGGCACTGACCTGTTGTGGTAGTGGATGGTGGCCGACAGTCCTCGGGCACAGATCCTGTAGCAGGTCAGATGCACCAGCTCGCTCAGCCAGTTCTTCACACTGACACAAACACAGGAAAGGTTTACCTGAGACAGAAAACACTTTCAACGATTTATGTGAATGTGTTTCTGTGTCGTCTTCATGTACCTGCTTTCTGGCAGAAATCCAACAAACGTCGTTCCGATCACGAGCCAGGAGAGGCCGATGATGGCCAACGTAATCCTGCAGGGAGGAGGGAGGGAGGACATGAGGGAAAGACTGTGCTGTAACTGTGCTCATCCCACACATGGATCCAAACAGCTACCATGGATCTACAAAACACTGCTCTTTGTCTTTCACCAAGGAGACGGCTGTCTGTGTTTGGTGTGAAACCAAACTATGATCTCTTGTCAACCTGGACAAGTAGTTTTGTTGCCTTAACCAGACCAAACAGCGACCGTTTGGCTGCAGTCTGTTCACGTTTATGGGGGCTACAAGCTAGCTACAAGCTAGCTACAAGCTAGCAAGCACTGAGTCCTCAGCGGTTTGTTGCAATGCTACTGAGCTGATCAAACACAATAATTCAGTCTGGTTTGTTCAGATGTGTAGTTAAATTTCTGGAGAGGTGAACATAGGAAATGTATCTTTGCGTATATACAACTGAGAGGTACGAATCAGGCTTGTGCTGACCTCTGACACCCTGCTCAAGGGTCTTACTATGTCTCTTATATCTGCGATGTTGTCCACAAAACAAGGACACGTTATAATTAACCTGATTTATTCTTTCAACTATTCTGAGCGGCTCTAAACTTTGAAGGCGATTCTCGCCACATCAGCGTCTCCCTGAGGAGGTGAGAGTCTGCGTCGCCTCTCACTGACCTGAGGGGGAAGAGGACTCCGTAGCGTACGAAGACGCCGAGCCCCCAGAAGATGGTGAGACGGAGGCTGATGTAGCGGAAGTTCTGGTTGGTTCTGGTGAGGAGGTTCCAGGAGGCCAGCTCCTCGGAGGAGAAGCGCTGGGTCACCTGGTCGTCCACGATGCTCTCCAGACCTTTCTTGTAGAAGTAGAAGGCGTCGCTCAGAGCAAACTCCCCCCCGGCCAGAGATCGAGAGCGCCTCAGCCGCACCATCTCCTCCTCCATCGAGCCCCCCGCACGCTCAATGATGCCTGGGCAAAAAACACAAGACTGTAAGTTACAACTGAACCAATACTCAGCTGATATCAGCTCCTTTGAAACACGTTGGTGTCGGTCAGATACCAAAACAGTTGCTTATTCATTGTCTAATAGCTTCAGTGGCAGAAGATCAGCTGATATAAATAAACATACTTTTTTGATATGAATTTCCTTCAGAGTGACCCAGATCTGTTTCAGGGAGATTTTACGTGTTAAAAATAAACTTCTCTTCGGGGGATAATTCTGCTTCTGAATGACCTGAGACACAACTCACTGTCTGAATCTAATGATCAAGATCACCCTGAAGCTAACACTTACAACCCAACGCTAAAACACACTGAGGGTGGACAAGCTTTGGTTTGGGTGTTTCCTTGAACCATGACCTCTTGTTTGCTGTCTGCCTCCACGCCTCTGAGTACACAAGGATGTTCCTTTAATGTGATGAAGTTTAATAAGACACAAGAGGAGGATACACACACAGCAGTCAGGCCGGGTCTTCTCTGCTTCCTCTTCATAGAACTACAGTGTTTAGTAACCTGCAGAAGTATAAACAGTTTATTCACGTGCTGATTGCAGCATATTCGAGGTGTTAGTTTCTGTTAGGGAGACTTTGACTCATAACCTCAGTGCCATCCTGAAACAGTGTAGTACACTGCGTGATGTAACATCAGACATGTGACACATTAACCAGAACAAAAAGGCTCCTCTGTGTGTTTTAAACAAAAAATAAACATTTGCATTGTCGTGCAAAAAGCTGCACGACTCCAGCGTGTGGAAGGTTACATGAAGGTTCAAACTGAAGGATGTAGAGTTCTCCATGAGTGTATAGGACCTCTTTCTAAAGCTTGAAATGAGATTAAAACAAGCTGCAGTGGAGGAACAGTGTACCTTATGTTAAGAAGAAGTCTGAGGATCACGAGAACGCTGACCTCTCTCAAATGTTTAACCCCTCAATGTTCAGCCTTATTTCCCCTAATGCTGTTACACTCTGCACAGTGAGGAAGCTCTGTGTTTGAGCAGCAGTCACATATAGATGTGTCTGTGAACAGTACGTCTCTGGTTTCCAGGAATGATCTTTATCACTCAACACTCAAAATGTAAATATATAAACTGTCACGTCACGTTGAACATGTGTTTTCTACCCAGCTGCTCATCCTGAAGTGTTTGTAAATGGTAAACATGTGGACAGGATGGTGACACACTGACTGTCAACTATTAACAAGCACAGTTCCAGTGTTTCACAATTTCTTTATTTCAGTGCCCCAGTGTTCCAGGATTCAACTGTTCCAGTGTTTCAACTTTGAAATGTTTCAGTATTTTAGTGGTCCAGTGTTTCAGTATCCCAGTGTTTCAGTACTCCGGTGCATTAGCATTGCAGTGTTCCAGTTTATCCATGCCACAGCGTTCAAACTGTTTAGTATTCGAGTTTTCCAGTATTCAGAGTTGCTGTGTTTCAGTGCCCCAGTGCTTCAACGTTCCAGTGTGTTGGTATTTCAGTGTTTTGATATTCAAGCGTTCCAGTGTCTTCAGTCCTCCAGTTGTCCAAAGGCCTAAATTCCAGCATTCCAGTGCTTAAGCATTGCAGTGTTCCAGTGATTCAATGCTTCAGCGTTTCAGTTTCACAGCGTTCCAGTTGTTTAGTATTCAAGTTTTCCAGTATTTCCATGTTTCTGTGATTCAGTGGTCAAGTTGTCCAGTGCTCCGGTGTTTCAGCACTCAAGCATTCCAACATCCCAGGGTTCCAGTGTTTAAGTAGTCCAGTGGTGCAGTGCTTCAGTGTTTAAGCATACTTGCATTCCAACATTCCGTGTCACAGCGTTCCAGTTGTTTAGTATTCCAGTGTTCATTATACAAGTTTTCCATCATTTGTACAGTGTTCCAGTATTCTACTATTTGAGTGTTTTAGTATTCCAGTGCTCCAGTGTTTTCACTGTTTCAGCTTTCCAGTGATCGAACATTCCAGTGTTTCAATACTTCAGTGTTTCAGGGATGCAGTTTTCTACTGTTTCATTAGTCCAGTGTTTAAGAGTTCCTGTGTTTCCATGTCATTACATTCCAGTTGTTTAGTATTCCAGTTTTCCAGTGCTTCAGTGATTAGCATACAGTCAATACAGCATAACAGCGTTCAAATGCTCCAGTGTTTTCAGTGTTTAATGTTCCCGGGGTTCAGCCCTCCACTGCTCCTGTATTGCATTGTTCCAGATGTTTAGCATCCCAGCTCTCCAGTGTTTCAGTGTTTCATCTGAAAGTCATTCAGTATTTCAGTGGACCAGAGCTCAAGCTTACCCCCCCCCCCCCCCCCCCCCCCCCCCGAGTCCACCGCTGCTGCTACTTGACTAAAGTTATGTAATCTGTTCTTGCATCATCATCCTGAGATGAGCCATATGTTTTTCACGCTGCACCCCGACATCAGACGCTGAAACCGACCAATGAAGCAATGAAGATCCCCCCATACACACACACACACACACACACACACACACAGCGTCACATGATCTCTGTCTGCAGCTGAAACAAACCCCTCAAACAGCAGCACAGAAAGTGCTGAGAGCACAAACAAGGAACTACAGCTGCTGCTTCCACACTCACCACGTCTCTCATGACTGACTCATGTCACAAAGTTTCACAGGAGCTCAAATATCCTCAATCTGGTCTATATCTATATGTTTTTATTGTTTTAAGACTGAATTTAAACGTCTATCCACAGAGAACGGCTGCAAATTAGCTTCATACAGACATGCAATAGAATTGCAGAAGCACAAGTGTGTGTGTGTCTAACATTCGGACTTCCTTCAGTTTTTTTTGTGTGTGAAGTTCTTATTTTGCACATTAAATATGTGTTGGATGTTGTTTCAGGGTATCTTTGATCTTTGTATGTTTAATGAGCCCCATGTTTTCTCAGTTCATCAGACTCACCGTTGGGCAGAGGCACCGGCACGCTGGGCTGCTCCTGCCGTCCTCTCTGGATTCGTATCGTGGCCCACTACAAAGAAAGTTATTTTCAGATGACCTTTGACACGCTGCCTTCTGCTGCACATTTCCAAACTGTACAAAAACACATTAAGTAAGAAGTGCAGAGGGTGACCACATGCAGACTGTCTGCAGCTCATGCGACTCTACTCTAACAGAGAGAAACCTGAAAGAAGAGGCTCTGTTTCTGTTACCTCCAGAATTTTGACCAGGATCTGGATGTAGACCCCGGTGACCCCCAGAGAGAGGCCAAACATGGCAGGCAGCATGATGAGGAACACCACCACAAACATCCACACCTGGAAAACACCTGCAGCCACAGACCACAGGTCCTCCATCTCTGACAGCTGATGGAGCCACAACTCTGCAGCTCTGAGGTCACGTCATCATCTGCAAACAGGAGACACAACCAGAGTCAGCCCGATTTACAGAGTGGTTCTATGGATCCAACACTTACGGACGGAAATATCTCAACTACTGTTTGACAGATTACATTTTTATACACACAGTCCCATCGGATGGAAATGAGAAGGTCATGCCTGCGTTATACATCAATAAACAGTTTATAAGGAGGTAACATATCAACCAGCTACATATATTATTATTATATTAGTATTAGCTCCTTTGAGTTATAATAGTTGCTCATTATTTTTCTTTAACTTTGAATACAAGACTTGAACTAGTGTTCCAGCATCTTTATTTGGTTTTATTTCTGCTTAACTCCTTTAATTCTTCTCTGGTTGTTTTAAAGTGCAGATGTTCTGCCATCCCCGCGGGTATAAACAAGCTACAGGAAGGAACTAGCTGTACCGTTAGTCGCTTATTGTTAACTAGCTAAACTAAAGTAAACTAGATAACAACCAACAGTGGCACAAACAACATGCATATTTCTGTCTAAATAAATACCTGAGAGTCGCTGGGGCAGTCCCAGCTGTGTAAAATGTCCTGCAGCAGCGGAGAAACTGGATCTTGTGTTCCCAGTGGAGAGCCAGCTCAGTAGGCTGTGTAAACCACGCCCCTCCGGCAGCATCATCATGGTGGACTGCGCTGGAAAAACGCAGATCGTTACTGCGCTAATGTTGCGCTTCAGTGACGCTTCTTCATCTTCATAGTCAACAACAAGTATGGCGGAGCCGACTGTGCGTATGTCTGGCATTGTGTTAGCTTCATTAATGTTCCAGCATGTTAACAGTGATTCAGACGTGGTGAGAAACTCTTAAATTAATATATCATAAAACGTCCATCTGTTTGCAATTGATCCCACGGAGCGGTTAGCTCAAATGTCTCCGGTTTAAGAGGAAAGCTAGCAAACAGAGCACAAGTTTCCAAACGTTGTTAGCGAACTCTCAAGTTGATAACTTATTGTTTGACAGTTAACTTGTTATGACTTCAGCCTGTAATTTGGAGTATTGGTGAAATGTTTCTTATTTAAAATATGCTACAGCCCCACAACCCTTTTTTTTTTTACAACTTTTAGCGCCAAGCTAAGCGTCAACAGCTCCTCTGTACCAGACTCCATGAAAATAATCCACACATTAAGGTGACACCGATTCTTTAAAAGTATGAATACATTTTAAGAGGAATGTGGGTCTGCTGGTAACTTCGGCACATGTATGAAAAAACATTTACTACATTAGTGTAATTCCAACATAAAGATCTGGCGCCCAGTTACCGCCCACCGCAGAGCTACTGGGAGGTGTTCCACAGCATTAGACAAAAACAGGGAGTTTAAAGAAATCATCTTCAGCAATGATTTTTACTTCCGTTGCAGGAAGGTCTGATCCTCGGAGAGAGCAGGTTTGAAGAGCAGATCACCATCAGTGATTCTCAGGCGGATCACATTCACATCGAGGAAACCTACAGTAAGTTAATTATTGTGCACAGTTGCATCTTCACTGATCCCTCACATAATAATCTGATTGATTTCTTACACAGATGTCCAGAAGCACATCGCCTGCCACAAACTGAACCAGTGAGTGCTTGTAACATCTTTAATATCTGATCTCAGATCTGATCTTCAGCAGCAGATGTTCTTAATGTTTTGTCCTGATCTGTGTCTGCAGCTTCTACAACAGTGTGGGAGAGGTGGACCTGGATACTATAAAGAAAGTCCTGGCAGACAATAAGGAGGTAAAAAAGAAAGCATCAGATGGATGTATTTGTGGATTTGAGATGTTGATCTGTCATGTGTTGAACTCTATCAGGAGAGCGTGATCGGATGGTACCGACAGCGCAGGAACACGGACCAACAGATGACATTCAGAGAGAGAATCGTCCATGAGAAGCTGAAAACGACTCTGTCCAACCCGCACATGATCTTTGTGCTGCTGACGCCCAGCAAGTTAACCCCCCCAGGCTCCACACACAGGACGGAGTACGCTGCCTTCATCTCACGCAGCAGGTTGATTTTATCTTCTGTCATGGGGATCGATCTAACAGGAAACACCGCCTCTCGCTGGTTATGTTGAGAAATGAGAAATTTAAGATGCAGCACTCTTTGTTGTGGAAAAATAAAGTAGGCACGTTTCACCGGTTTCTTTCCAGATTTCTAGAAAAAAGAATGAATCAAAACCTTCGACCTTCGACCTTCGCCTTATTGCTATTCTTCTCATCTGTGATTTAAAGAGAGTATTTGTGTGTTTTCTTTGCACACATGCTGAATACATGTTGTGTTTCCTGTGAAGGAGGTTCTTGAACGTTCCTGTTCTGGTCAATAATCTGGGTTTACTGGAGCAGCTGGCATACTGGAAGGTTTCTGCTCCGTGTTCTGCAGCAGGTTACAACCTCACTATGAAGAAACACGGGTAACACGACACGCACAGGAAGAGGAGGTGTACATCACGCCTGTGTCTCTGCGCGTGTGACTATGTATCTATTTCTTTTGTTTCAGGTCAAAGTTCTTCTCGTCGAACGGGCTGCTGAGAGACGTCAGCGAGGTGAACGACATGAACGACTCTCTGCAGGAGGAGATGCAGGTGAGCAGCAGCAGCAGGTGAACTGTTGTGTTTTTAACCTCCTGTTGCTTCACACTCTGTGTTTGTGTGTGTGACAGAAAGCGTGCAGCGAGGTGGAGGAGAGCGAACGCCTGGTGGAAACTCTGCAGGCAGAAGTTTCAGCTCTCAGGAGGAGGCTGAGAGAGAAGAAGCAGCGCGGAGCAGGAAAAGGTTCGCTGCTGTCTGTGTGTGTCACACTTTGAGAAGGTGTCAAACATAAGTGGAGTAAATGATTAGCTGAAGGATTTGTGGCGTTGACGGTGTTTGAAGCAGCTTTGAGGCTTATTAACAAGCTACAACTTGCTTGACAGCTTATTATTTTTTCTTTTGATGGAGCTAGGCTAGCAGTTCCCCCCTGCTTCCATTCTTTGTGCTAAGCTAAAGATAGGCATGTAAACTAAAGTTAAACAGGCTGTATGTGCAACAACATTAGTCTACATCTTATCAGACTCGGAGCAGTGATGCAACGGGCTATGTGGTGATCGGATAAACATCATTTAATGACAAATTAGTCATTGGCAGGATTCAGTCATGATCTCTGTTTAAAGTGAGTTCTCTGTCCTTCAGCAGAATCAGACGAGGATCCACCCGTGCAGAAGAACAACCTGCGGCTCAACGAGGCCGTCAGAGCTCTGTTCTCCTGCTCTCCTCTGTTCCACACTCGGACTTTAACCCTCGAGGGGTTTCCTGTTCCTGTCGGCTGCTGCAGCCCCGAGCAGGTCGAACACGACGTCTCCACAATAACCAGTCAGGAAACTCTCGCTGTAACGCTGCATCCAGGCAGGAAAAACTCTCTGAAGAGGATGAAGGAAATGCCCGGGAGGGAGAGGAAACGCAGGAAGAGCAGATCCTGAAGGGAAAGTTTTCGTCATTATGCTGGACACTGAAAATAAGGAAACACTTAATAACGTTTGCTCTCTACAGCATGCAGTTATTTTGCGAATGTGATGGAATAAAGGATCCAAAAGGTCAGTGTGACCATCGGTCTCTACATGATAAATGATCATCTGAGAAGTACCGACTTACAGACTCGTTTTTACTCAGCACATTGGCAGCAATGTTCTCATGGAACCCAAACTCCATCTGGTTTTTAATCACTTTGTTGGTTCATTCACTCGTTGACGTTCAGCTTATTCTGATGTCACTAAAGCTGTTATGTAACAGCAGTGATGATGGTAAACACAAAGCAGGTTAACATGAAGATGTACAGTTATGATATATTTTGAGAATTGTTTAAAGAGAATAAAAATGTTTTGGTTAAAACGTGTTGAAGTCACTTATTTAATAATAGAAATGCAGTTTTATTGTGTGGAACAAGCTAAGAGTCTACAGCCAGCCTAAACTGAACTGAACAGTGTTTTACAAAACAAGAACAAGCTTTGAACAAGTTTCTGATCCGTCATACCTCCATGATATTCACTCCTTTTCTAATAAGCATGAAGGTGCTTGAGTTGTGATTGTAATGTTGGGACATATTTAAGTTCTAAAACAGAAACTTTTCTTCTGACATGTGACCCTGCAGGTGAAAAAGATATACTTTACAAACTGACAGCAGTCACATGACTCAGAGTTAACAGGCTTTAATAAACAAATGATGCAACACAGGAGACACACAGACGCACTCGGATCCTCTAATCCAGATGCTTGATGCTACAGATGTTCGGGTCCTTCATGAACTGTGGATGTTTGTGGGTCACCGACATGAAACCTGGATGGAAACAGTTGTACAAACTCAAATAAGATTTGTGGTGAAACATAACTTAAAAGAATGAAACCGTAAACGAAAGTTTACCCATGGAGTGAGCTTTCTTTATAGCTTTAGAAATTTCCTTTTGTTTCCTTCCACACAAGCCTGTGAGACAAAACAAAGGGACATCATGAACCAAAGAGCAAACAGGAAGAGATGATTCTGAGACAGCTAGCTGCTAAGCTGCTCACCTGTGATGTGTCGCCCATAAATCCTGCCCGTGTGAGGAGAGATGAACTGGGACAGCAGCTGGAGAGAAGACAGGTCAGAGTTAGAACCATTACTGACCCTGTGGTTATTACTGAAGTACTTCATCTGATTATTGCAAAGGATTGGCTTTTTTAATGATCCAGTGTTCATATATATGTATTATTGAATGATGCAGTCTAACAGGTTCCTCACTCACCTGAACGTTTTTGTAGTCCACTGTGACGTTGCACAGAATACATCCTTTCTTTGGCTCTTTGAACGGGTTGTCCATCTTAACAAGCTTAAACGTGAAGATACAAATAACATTAAATGTTACATGACTGTTACCCATCATTTCTGATATATGACTTTTTAAAAAGCAATATAAATACATACCACGTCATTTTTCTGTTGAACTACATTTGAAGTGGCTGTAAGACTCCTTAAACCTGCAGGAATAGATCACATTTAACAACAGCACATTAGCTGGCTAACGTTAGCGTTAGCAACATTATCTGTAGTTTATACACTAAATCAAAATCATAGTTACTCTAACACTTAATAAACATTATAAAACATTCAAACAGATGTAAAAGCAGCCTTACTTGCGTTTCCATGTGGCGATAATACAGGCTTTAGCCTCTGTAACCCCCTGAGAGCGAGCATTTTTGACCTGATACAAGACCGGATGTTGTCTACAAGGACTTCCGGTGTTTTACTGGTTTTTCACAACAATTTGTTCCGTCCACTTACAGTCAACTTTTGCTACAATGAACGTAAAATCTAACTATAATCACAAATACCCTGCATATATCCTTGGTGTGATTTTTTTTGTACTCGTAGATTTTAAGTTTCTTGAATAAATGCAAATATTTCATATTTAGTCGGAAAAGATTATATGTTACCCTCTCCAAAGGTTTAGAAGACAAGATAGAAATCCCCCGGGTGAAGGGGTAGAGTTAGAAAATATTTCTAGTTTTAGAAACAAAATAAATGATCATGAATATATTCGACCTTGTCCCATTAACCCCATTAAATTATCTATGTGACTGTCCCCCAGTGCCTTAATTAAGTCACCGTCGACAAGGATGATAAACCGTCGACAATTATAAATTCACAGACAAAGGCGCCGATTAGGCAAAATGTATTTTTATTATTATTTACCTATCATCGGCCTAAATTTGGTACTTTTCAGAAACATGCTGAGGCTGAACTAGTTCTAGTAAGTAAGCAATCCCTGCATTTCAAGTGTAAGCTCTGCTAGCTAGCTATCTGGTAAACCGAAGGCGGAAGTGATGGTGGGATTTCTCTCTTGCTCTGTCGAAGATGTTGAAGAATTTAAAATCTGGAGCTCGTTGAGCTGTTGAGACCTTCATTCCAACCAAGTCTCATGTTTAAAAGCAGCCTTTGTTTAATTATTATATCATCAGACTTTGAAATACTTTTTTTAATTCAAGTGCTTTTTTAAATTAGTAATTAAGTTCCTCGGGGAACAAATTAGGACGTCCAACCGCCTGGAGTAACGTTAAGCTAGCTTAACTAGTCAAATAGGTAACGTTTCTGAGGCTTTATTATGTATACTAACTACCTAAACGGCGTTATAATTACAACAACACGGGTACTGAAGTATAAACTATGTGTTGCAGCTGCACGTCTTTAAACATTTTGTTAGTGTTTTTGTATCAAAGTTTCAGGATAATTTTTTGCTAACTGACACTCCATTTACTGTATTTATCTCTATACAGTCTATGACCATGTCTGACATGTAGCGGACAGCTGAACCTGGACAGTAATGAATGCTGGGAATTCAGAACTCAAAGTGAAGAGAGTTTCCTCCAGGAAGAGGTCGCGGGACAGCCTGAAGACTCACCTGACACCTACCAGGAAGAGAGGAGGGGGTCCCTGTCTACAGCAATGTCCCACAGACTGGAGGCTCAGCAGCATCATGGCTGATGAACAAGCTGTGGAGGTGTGTTATTGTCCAAAGTATTGATCTACAGCTGAGATGATCAGTCAGTTGAGTAAAATAATTGACACGTTGGTTACAGCATCTTAAATGTCAATATTTGCTAGTTTTGTTTCTCTTCTATGAAGGTAAACACAACGTTTAAATAACCAAACTATCACTGGTTCCAGACAGATTATGAATATTTGCTTTTTTTTTTGTCTTCAGTGATATTTACCTGAATATTTCTGCACTCTAAATACATTTTTCTAGCCTCTTGAATTCAAATGTATGATCTTAGTTTCTCTTCTATGACTGAACAATTTTCTAAAAAAGACCAAAAAGTAGTTTGTTCATTTTAAATCTGAATCTTTACTATTTCTTTTGCCTGTGTGCAGTCTAAGAGAAGAGTCAGTGTAGCTGTTATCGTTTAACTGGCTGAGCTGTATATTAACAGTATTGTGTTTTACTGTTAGTTCTGCAGTGACAGTGAGGACCTGTTCGGGGACTATGACAGCATCCTGGAGGACAGCTCTCTTCTGGCGAAGCTGGATGAGGTTGAACAGATTGAGAGGCAGCTTGATGTCCAGCCTCCAGCTCACACAGAAGCCGCAGATCAGCCAGACTTCACGAGTCTGCGGCCATCCAAAGACGTCCAGAAACCGTCCTGTGAGGACATTCTCACAGACTCCATCCTGGATGGCCTCGGTGATGAACCCTTCGAGGACTTACCCGCCAGTCTGCTTCAGTTTCAGGAACAAGTGAATGAGAGTGTGAAGAGGAGCAGGCTGCAGGATGGAGATAAAACCTCCACACCTTCTAGAACGTCTGACAGGAACATGGAGGATAAATCGAAGAGGAAGGCGAGGAGGAGCGTGGCCGACCAGCTGAAGAGGACGATGCTGGGTAACGCAACCGCTCCCTCCAACGTCTCTCGGACCGCCGTATTGAAAGAAGCCGTGGTATCTGAGGAGATCAGCGTTGCCATGCAGGCCATGGAGACTGTGTCTGCTGAGACCACTGACCTCGGGCCCTTCTTTGGACTCCCCACCAAAGTAAAAGACCTGATGTACAAACTGAGAGGAATCAAGACTTTATATGGTGACGAACCTTATTCTTAGTTTTTCTCTAGAACATCTACAACAATTCTTGATCACTAATGTCTGTCTGTATTGAACAGAAGAGGACCTAACATAGAGCCCTGTGGAACACCTTTTGTGCCAGGGTTCCTACATAGACTTGAACGTTTTGGAACATGCCTAATTTCAACAGTTTTGACATTTTCAAGTTTAGAAACATTCTTTTTTTGGAATATCACCTTATCATTAATGTCACTCATGAAGCAAGAATTAACAAAATATTTATGTTCCAGTTTTTGTCGTGTAAGAATTTGCTGTTTTTCTTTTTCTTCCATGATGATTGAGGAACCAATCAATCAAGGCTTCTGATTTAGCCAACTAATATCCAGATTACTGGTACCAGATATCTAGGCCTACTATAGTTAACTATTCCTTTAAATGATATAACTTGTATTTGTTTTTTCCAGACTGGCAGGAGACGTGTCTGAACCTGGACTGTGTCCAGCAGAGGAAGAATCTGATCTACTCTCTCCCCACCAGCGGAGGGAAAACTCTTGTTGCAGAGATCCTCATCCTCAGAGAGCTGCTGTGCAGGAAGAAAGACTGTCTGTTCATCTTACCGTACATTTCGCTGGTGCAGGAGAAGGTACTGGGACCTAAGAAAAGACACATACAGAAGGAGAAGGATTTTCATGTTACGTAGTCAAGGTAGTCAAGATCTGTTTTTCAAGACAAACCACAACAAACCGACTAAACGTGACTGCATATAGGACACATCTTCAAACAAACCAACAGCAGAGAAATTACACGCAAATCAGATCCCAGAATAGGGCTTCTGTGTAAAACAGAAATAATAATTATATTGTAGGCATCAAATTAAGATTGAGTGCATATCAGCAATAAAAGAAAGACTATCAGTTTTGTGGAGAACAGAAGAGGACCTAACGTAGAGCCCTGTGGAACACCGTCTGTAACCTTAAAAAGCCTGATTTTAAGCCACTAGAAACTACTGCCATGGTTCCTACTTAGTCTTGAAAGTTTTGGAACATGCCTAATTTCAGCCATTATGTTTTTAAGGTTAGAAATATGTTTTCATTGAAATGAAAATCTTGAAAAATAATTGATACTCAACATAATCTTGTGATTCATCTGCACAATATGTCATGTTAATCAAAGAAAACATTGAAATTCTCTTAAAGCTGTACATACCCTGCATGGCTTGTTCATTTTGCAGGTACGTGGGTTAGCGAGCTTCGGCCTGGAGCTGGACTTCATGGTGGAGGAGTACGCTGGCAGTAAGGGCAAGTTTCCTCCAGTGAAGAGAAGAAACAAGACGTCACTTTACATCGCTACGATCGAGAAAGCCCACAGCCTCGTCAACTCTCTGATAGAGAGCAGCAGGATGGAAAACCTCGGGCTGGTGGTGGTCGATGAGGTACAAGCCCCCCTCTGTTTGAATGAGAGATGTTTGAGTCATGACGTGTGATTAACATGTATCTTCTATATGCAGCTCCACATGTTGGGTGATGGCAGCAGAGGAGCGATTATTGAAATGACTCTGGCCAAAGTTCTCTACATGAGCAGTAAGTGTCCTCATTTTACTTCCATTCATTTTAAGCCTTTGCCCAATTTATACATATTTTGTGGTCTAAATGACTAAAAGGTACTCCAGTAGATGTGTTCATCCTGCAGCAGAGAAACAGGCTGTAACGGCTGCAACATAATCCTTGATGGGTCAAAGGTCGTCCACTAAAAGTTCTTGTTGTTTCGACTGACAGGCTCAGATTGTTATTCTAAGTGTGTGACAACATGACAGAAAGGATCCCTACAGAGATAGACCTTTTTGTTACAGAGGAAGATGATTGTTTTAACCACACACAGACGTTACATCGCTCTCTGCAGACACACCAGACTCCATTCATAAAAACACTGATTTAAGCTCACAGGACACAGGAGCTGCTGCTCTGCTGCTGCCTCGATGGGATAGTTTGTTTGTTGTTATTGTGTGACTTTGGGGTTTCCAACTGGATCCATCACAATATATATAACAACAAAATAATAACAGGGTGAGGCAGCATTAGAACAGAGATCTGGGTTCATCAAGGTAAAATCACTGGTTTTGTCAATGGAGTCTGGTGTCTTTGCAAAGTCTGTTTGTGGTTTTAAAAAGAGAATTTTAGTCATTTAGACCCTATAATATGTAACTATAGAGCCATGGTTAAACAATAACCCTTATCAGAGTTGTCTTAATGAACCCGTAAAAACCTTTTTAATGAATCATCCCAGAATCAACTCAGATAATTGGAATGAGCGCCACTCTGGGAAACATCAAAGACCTGCAGACGTTTCTGAGGGCTGAAAATTACACAAACGACTTCAGGCCTGTAAGTGATTTTAAATACTCCAGAAACACATCAGTGACCTCTGTTGCACTGACATGTTCCTCCACCTTTACTATATACTTATTAAAGCATCCTGGTCTCTGTTCAGGTCCAGCTGAAGGAGTACGTTAAACTAAAGGACACGATCTATGAGGTGGATCCAAAGGAGGACGAATGTTTCAGATTCTCTCGAGCTCTAAACTTTAAGGTCAGTACGAAACTCCTGTTTTAGTTTGGAGAACAACAAGAAGTCTTCAGGTTCACCGCCCGTTAGATAAACACCAACAGACGTTTATTTGAGGTTCTTGTAAAGCAGGACACAGCGTGTAAATCGTACGACTGGTGAAAAGGTAAATAATGCTCGCTGCCATCAGAGGTTTAAAATCGCACTGATTTTCACGGCTTCATGTGTGATCTTTGTTTCATCCCTCAGTACTCGAGTGGGATGCAGAAAATGGACCCGGATCACATCATCGCTCTGGTGACCGAAGTCATTCCGGCACATTCCTGTCTGGTGTTCTGCCCCACCAAGAAGAACTGTGAGAACGTCGCAGGGATGATCTGCAAATACCTGAAAGAGTGAGTTCCCCTCGGGCTGACGCCTCCTCTCTGCTGACGTCAGGACAGACTGATGATAAGTGCCGTTCTCTTTTCAGGGACTTCCTGCAGCTTCGGCAGGAGGAGAAGTCCGTCCTCCTGCGGGAGCTGCGGGAGAGCGGGAACGGCTCGCTGTGTCCGGTGCTCAGGAGGACGGTGCCGTACGGTTTGGCGTATCACCACAGCGGGCTGACCTCCGAGGAGAGGAAGCTGGTGGAGGAGGCCTACTCCAACGGGGTCCTCTGCCTCCTCACCTGCACCTCCACCCTGGCTGCAGGGATCAACCTACCTGCACGCAGGTAAAGCACTCATCCAGCCAAGTATCCTTAAAAATGAAGCAAAAATATATATTTCATGTTTAGATTTAAACAGTGTGTTCTGTTTGGGGAAGCTGTTGGCTCAGTCATGTCCTTTAGTCTGTCTCCAGAGTGGCACCAAGTCTGAGTCACGATGGAGACGTTTGTGTTCTCTTTCTCATGTGATGATAAATGTGATCTGTTCTGTGTCTGACCCGGTCGTCCTCCATCAGAGTGATCCTGCGCTCTCCGTACCTGGCCACAGACTTCCTGAAGAGGAGTCAGTACAAACAGATGGTGGGCCGGGCCGGCCGGGCGGGGATCGACTCTGTGGGAGAGAGCATCCTCATCCTGCAGGACAAAGAGAGGAACATGGTGACTCACAGCACGCTCTCAGTTCCCCGAGCTTATATATAGTTTATTTTGTAGTCTAGAACAAATGATTTCAATGAATGCAGTCTGTGACTGACAGAACCTCTCCTGGCTGAATCATAAGAACGTAACCGTGTGTCTTAAGTAGAATATGGATCATGAAACTACGGCTCCCAAGATGCATTTCGGCAAACTAAACCAATCACAGAACGTTTATAAGTAGCATTAAAGGCACATGGAGGCTAACAGGAAGTATTCACACCTGAGAGGCTGGGACTGATACATTTCTGTCGTTCTTCCTTAAAAAGGATTTGAATGTTTTTCTTGACTCATGCTGTGTTTTCGTTTCAGGCTCAACACCTGGTGTGTGCCCCGATGGAGAAGTGTTTCAGTAACCTGAAGCACGACGAGGGAAAAGGCCTCCTGAGTCTCATCCTGTCTCTCGTGGGATTAAACGTAAGACTGATTTTAAGCCCTGACCTGAGCACGTCACAGTGTTTGAAGCTGGAGATGAATCGGTGATGTGTTTGCTCCAGATCACCTCGTCATGTGACCAGGTGAGGGACTTCCTGTGTGGCACGCTGCTGTACGTGCAGCAGGAGCAGCTGTGTGTGGAGAGGAGTCTGTGGGAGGAGGTGCAGCAGTGTGTGGAGCTCCTGAAGGAGAAGAATCTCATCACGGTGGCTGCAGACGGTCAGACTCTGCAGGTCACCAAGCTGGGGAAAGCGACCTATAAAGGTAACACACCTCAGTGTCTGCAGGGATTTGGATGTTAGCCGTCCCACGTTTCATCCCGAGCCATCATCAGGTCGACTTTAAATGTGTCCGAGATTACACCTGCAGAACTCGTGACGTTAGCTTAGCATGCTAACAGATGTTTGAGCTCCTCTCTGTCGTCCTCCTCAGGCTCTGTGGATCTGGCCCACAGTGACGTCCTCTACAAAGACCTGTCTAAAGGTCTGGAGGGTCTGCTGCTGAACAGTTACTTGCACCTGGTCTACCTGGTGACCCCGTACGACATGATCTCACAGTGCAAGCCCGACTGGATGACGTACTTCAGACAGGTACACACAGCGTCAGACGCGATGAAACCACTTGTTAAGAGCTCGATATAAACCTGTGTTTCTGCTGCAGTTCACCCTGCTGTCCGCCTCAGAGCAGAAGATGTCTGCAGCCGTCGGAGTACCGGAGAGTTTTGTGGCCAGAAAAGCTGCAGGACAGTCAGTGAAGAAGGTACAGGATGATATTTAACTCACACCTCCATGTCAGCGAGGAATGGAAGCTGAAAATCTGCACGTAGCTGGAACGCCTTGAAAGAAATGTAGTATTTTCTCAACAGAAGAAAAGGTGGAGAAAAACGACAGGACAGGGACAGGAGCTGAATTCATAAAGGACCTTTTTTGCAAGCACAAACGTCTAAAATATGTCATAAATAAGGACAAGCTTATATACCTGAATTTCCCGTTAAACTCTTGTGCAGTGTTTCATCTCCTGTCCCGTGTGTTCTCGTCCTGCCCTCTCAGAGCGTGAACATGGAGGTGGTGAGCAGGATGTACCTGGCTCTGGTGCTCTTTTCCCTCCTGAAGGAGACGAACCTGTGGAGCGTCGCCGACAGGTTCCAGCTGAGCCGCGGCTTCATCCAGACGCTGCTCAGCTCCTCCTCGGCCTTCTGCTCCTGCGTGCTGCACTTCACAGAGGTACCACACCTGAGATAAACCTCCATCCCTGTGTGTGTGTCTGATCTGAGCTCTGTGATCGATGTGTGTGTGTGTGTGTCTGCTATCAGGAGCTGGAGGAGTTCTGGCCGTTCAGAGCGCTGCTGAGCGAGCTGACGAGGAGGCTGAGCTACTGCGTGAGGGCCGAACTCATCCCTCTGATGGAGGTGGCCGGAGTCATGGAGGTCAGTGAGGAGCTGCACATTGATTATTTATCAAATATCAGTGAGCAGGTTCAGAGATAAGGGCCTGGGTTTGATATCCTCCAGAGGGGGGCGCCAGAGAGCTGAGATGCTGCAGGAGGTTAACTCGCAGCACTTCTCAGATATGAACAAACACATGAAACACAGTGTGACTTCATGGTATGGCTGACGTCCTTTCAAAATAAAAGCTCAGCTCACTGTTAATGTGAATACATATAGACTAAAGATCTGTCCGGAGTAGAGTTGGGAATTACGGCTCTTTGAAAGGGACCGGATCTTATGGCTCCGTTCCTGCCGAGAGCCGTTCCGGCTCTTTGAAAGGGAACGGAGCCATAAGATCCAGGGTGAGAGAGTGGTCGGACTCGCACCAAAGAGCCGTTGAAAGGAATCAGATCGTCCGTGAACACTCGCCCTGAGTAAAGTTTCACCTTCAGACACCTTTAACACGCAGTCCTTCACCCTCAGTGTTTGTTTCTCCTCCAGCTGAGAGCGAAGCAGCTCTATAACGCCGGCTATAAAACACTGACTCACCTGGCGAACGCCGACCCGGCTGTCCTCTCCAGGACGATAGAAAACATGTTCAACAAACAAGCCAATCAGATCGTGGCCTCGGCCAAGGTGAGCCATGTTTACCTGTGTTTAAACCTGTTTTAATGCTCTCGCCCAGAGAACGTAGAGATTAACGTGAGGTCTGTTTGTGTGTATCAGATGACGTCTCTCTGTGTTGCAGATGCTGCTGAGTGAGAAAGCTGCGGCGCTGCAGGAGGAGGTGGACGAGCTGCTGACGCTGCCGTCCGACCTGCCCCAAGCTTCAAACACAGAACAAGTCTGAGTTAGTTTATCACAGAGGAGTTTTATTCTCTGTGCGCGCTCTGTTTTTATTGTTTCACGCACAAATCTTATTAAAATAATGTGCAAGAAGGACGCAGCTCGATTCTTTTGTGGCGGCTGATTTAATTCAGTGCTGACGTAAGAAGACGTTCATGGTGTTCAAGTTTATTTGAATCAGCTGGTGTCTGTCTTTATCATTTATATGTACAATAAAACACATCACTGCACCACAGCTGTGCGCACCTGGAGCCTCCTGCAGCAGCCGTTCTTCCGTTAGCATGATGCTAACGTTCATGTTTCCTAAGTGGAGGTTTATCATTGGTGACGGCTTTAGTTTGACGTCACCAAGCTGCTCTGTGACATCAAATACGATTTAGAGGCTACATCAGTAAAACTAGAGGTCAGTCTAATCAACACGAGGCCGCGGACAGGGGGAATGACATCACACTGTCAGGTGTTTTACCTGGACAGACACCTGCAGGTAGACTCGGACACAGCTGAGGGACAGTCAAGAATTTCAGCTGTTTCAGTTTGATTTAGAAACTTCACGTTTTTCACGAGATTGAAAACGCTGAAAGAATCTGTTCATATTTATTTCATGACGCACTTTGTTTGTTATTAATAAAACATTTGCAGAAGATTCGTGAGACTAACTGGAGCCACATGTGGAATATTTTATTCAGCAGTAGTTTTAGTCTCTGTGTTAGCAGCGTGTCCTCTTTGTTTCTGTTCCTCTGTGACTCTTCATTAATACATTTGATCAGTTAATGATCGGATAATAGTACAACACTGAATACTTTAAATGAGTTTTGATGCTAATTCTGTGTTTTTATTTAAATCATTGTTTTAGCAGACTTTTACTTGTGATGGAGTATATATTTATGTCTAATGTATTATTTCTGCTGCTTTTAGTGAAGGATATCATTTTAATACAACTCGGTAGAGAAAGTCTGAAACACAAGGTGACATTAAATCAAATGTGCACTTTTCCTGTTGGATCTCAAACCTGGAGGTGAGGGTTGCTAGTTGAGGGTTTTGGATGACCCGGCTCGGGTGTGAACCCTCCCCCCTCCCCTCCGGCTATAAACAGGAGGTCGCTGTGCAGGAAGTGTGGAGCTCTGTCCTCTCACATGTTGTGATTCAGTCATGAAGTCCGTCCCGGTCCTGCTGCTGGTTCTGGTTCCGTTCCTCCTCTGTTTCCAGCGGACTGAAGGAGACCACACCGGGGACCACAACCGGAACTCTTCGGATGTTTCGGACCTGGCTGCGGTTCTGGATCTGTCCGCGGTGATCCGCCGGGTGGACCTGCGCTTTCTGTCCGTCACCATCGATGCGAGTCTGGCTTCAGAGGAGAAGTTCATGTACCTGTTAGGGTGGGTGTCAGCAGCTGTCCGCCGGTGAACGCGCTCTGATCCGCCGCTAAACTTCCCTGGAAATCCGCTTAAATCGTGTGAAGTCCTCCTCAGATGATTAATGTCAGCTCACAGGAACCTGACGGAATTCATGCGCTCATACGGAGATTGAAAATGACTGACTCATTTAATTAACCTCTAACAATGTAAACAGCCACATAATCAGCCCGATACACATGAATGAGGTATTTCAGTGTTTAAATGTGATGCTGCTTTATCCACAGCTCTGTCTGACGGAGGTGTTGTACTTTAACTTCAGTGCATGCAGCCGGAGGTAAAGTGCAGTTTTACCTTTAAGATATAAAGTTAGCGTCTGAATGAGCTCGTGTGAAGTTGTTTGCTCTGTCTGCTACTGAAAAGAACACGGTGTTCATCACTGTCGTTGACTTCCATCAAATGATCAGTTGACTTTATCATTTCATGGTTCAGTTGTTTCAGTTTGAGCTTCAAAAAGATTCAGCTGCTCTGTGGAGTAAAACAAACATCTGTGATTCTACGGTGAGTTTATAGAGCCGTGGGTCTCAGAGTCGGGTCAGGGGTACGGAGGCCTTTGTGGACATGCGTCCACACATTTTATTTACTCTAGTTTTTCCTTGATAACGAGTCATTTCAGTTGTTTGCTCGAGATCTGGACTTATTTATCTCGTTATCTCGAGATAACAAAGCTGTCTGATTGATGTTACGGTGGTGCAGCTGCGTTATCTCAAGATAAAAGATAAATAAGTCCAGATCTCGAGAAAACAGCAAGAAATGAAATATAAATAAAATGTGTGGATGCATGTCCGCTTAGGGTTAACATTTGTGGAAGTTTGAAAACTGATGTAAAATCCTCAGAACAGTCGTGTTTGTATTCTGACAGGAACAAGTTGGCTTCAAATCTTTATTAATTTTAGAACAACAGCGTAACTGTTTCACCTCCCGCACAGTTCATGCATGTTTGGCCATGTTTAGGAAAAGCTGCTTGAAACCAGAATTTAATGTCGCAGCATCGAACACAAATCAAGTATTTTCTGTGCTTGCCTTCATGAGAGTATTTCTGTATTGTAACCTTTTACTGTAACCGTTCGTTCTTGATTTAAGACCTATGACAATCTAAAACAACTGAGTTGACGTTGTTGAGCAGAAGCATAAAGCAGCATGAAAGTGTCTCAGGTTTGTAATGAAGTAAAAGTCATTAGTTAAAGGTATTTGGTCACATTAACCCACAGGAAGACGTCCTTTAAACTGAACTCATTGTGCACTGAGAGACACTAACCCTGACCCTAACCCTAAGGGTCACTCTGACCTCTGTTCTTCGTTGCTTTGAAAACATTTGTTTGAATAATAAGAAACACTAAACTTTTCTTTCTTGTCTTCTTCAGCTCTCCAAAGATAAGGACGCTGGCCCGAGCATTAACTCCAGCGTTCCTGAGATTTGGGGGGACCAGGCAGGACTTCATGGTGTTCACCCCTCAGAGGAACCATCAGCAGGACTCAGGTCTCACTGCAGGTAACGTCACAGGTGTTACTGGACCTGCTGCACCTTAAAATCTCCAGCAATAACAATGGAATCTAATTTCTCTTCGCTCAGAGGTGACTTCTCCTTTAAATCCTCTCACACAGATGTGTCATACATTCATGTTCACACTTGTTCTTTAGCAGCACAAACCTCAAACAGTCCTGACTCAGGAAAATACTGGGAAACAAACAACGGGACTGTGATCTTTCCACCCACAGTGAATCATATGGAAGCTCCCAGTGAATCATATGGAAGCTCCCAGAGGGAAAACCATAATGTTTTGCTAAATAAAAACTCATGAGATAGTGAGTCACCATTGTTATTTTACCATGCATGAAGTTAAATATAGATGTTTGCTTTAGTTGGACAAAGTGTTCCTCCACAGTTCACATGATGTGTTTCAGTCTGGTTTAACCTCAGCAGTGACACTGACATGTAAAAGTTAGTGACCTTAAACGATGGTCTGTAACGTATTGTTAGTTTAAACTGCACAAAGTGAAGCAGCTGCACAAACACAGATCTTTAGAACAAAGTTGACTTTCACCACTGAATTCTTTCTCTGTCATCAAAACATGAAGCACGTCAGCATTCTGCCCTTCATTACAGCGTTCTGCATCTGTTTCTTTGTTCGAACTCTGTTGCCTTTGACACAGTTAATCATAATATCATAATTGAAAACATTGATCTGCATCGTATCTTTTAGGCGCAGATCAATCGATTTTCTTCTCTTTTTTTTAATATAAAGGATCTTCTGTTTTTCTTTCAGACGTTTAACACTGATTGCACCTGAAGTGTTATCAGGGGTTCCACAAGGCTCAATGCTGGGTCCCCTACTTTTAAGTTGAAATATAGAAACATCATATAAAAGTATTTGCAGATGATACACAGATATTCATTCTCTCACTTCTAAATACCATTAACAAGCCAGTAAAATGTATTGATATTAATTAATGGATGTTGACTTCAGGTCAGCAGCTAATCTGGACTCTGATCTGAACTTTAAAGTTCGTGTTCGTGTTACTGAAGTTACTTTTTAACACTTATCTTTGAATAAACTGAGGATTTTTTTTGTATCTCAAGCTAACTCTTACAAACTGGTCCATGCACACATTCTGTGCTGGATCACCAAAACCAACAACAGGAAGGCTTCAGCTCACTGAAGACACAGCAGCCAGAGTCCTCCGGTGCACATCAAGCTGGACTTTAGTCGGTTTAATGGCTCCCAGTTCAACAGAGAATCAACTAAAATAGTCTACTATTAGTCTCTAAAGATCAATATGAGGCAACACAATATATGACTGATCTGTAAAGCGTGTCCTCGGCTTGCACAGCAGTTTAACTGTTGTAGGCAAATCGCACTAGTCCTGACACAAATAGCCAATAACCAGGAGTGTTTGTTCTTCCAAATGTGTGATGACAAACGTTCACATCAGTGGTAGCCATCTTGGTCGTTTAGGAAACTGCTTAAATGGTTTCTCTGTTTTAAGTTGGACATGAAAACAGTGAACAAAAACGAGTCCTGATGTCACAGAAGTGTTTAAAGCTGTGAAAATGTAGTTCCTAAACCTTTTTCACAAACATCAATACGCTGTGTCTTATCTCGTATGATTTGGTGTCTATCTTCATCCTGCAGTCCAGTCGGAATCTCGGACCATCAGGTGGTGTTTTTTCTGTACGATACTGAACTAACAGTATCTGTCTTGAAAAGTACAATATCATTAATTCCTGTTGCCTGTTGTTAGGGCTATCCTGTGATAAACTGGAGTTGCCCCCCTGGCTGGAGGAGCGGCTGAAGAAGGAGTGGACCCAACAACAAGTGCTTCTCATGACGGAAGATCTGAGGAGGAAGTACAGAAGAGTGAAGTTCACAGGTACAACTAGTGCTTCCATAGTTTACATGATGTGTTCAGGTCTGGTTTCCAGAGTTATCGATAACTATAAGATCTATACTGATGCAGAAAGTCTTTGATACGCCTCGATACAGTTGATGGTGATATTGTAAAACAAACAGAGGCTCATCTGGTTCCTCTATTAGCTTTATTTTGTATTCCTTATTTTTAAGGTGCAGGAGCTTCTGTATTTCTGTAAGGCTGATGTAACAAAGATATTATAAGGGGTTCCACATGGCTTGATGCTTGGACCTCTGATTTTTATCTATGCAGATGATGCACACATTTATGTCTCTTCTGTTGATCTTAGTCTTAAAAACAAGCCTGTGTAAACTTATTTTACACTAGAACAGGATAAATCATCTTTATGTGTATCTGGTTTTCTGCCTTCTTCTTCTTATTGAAACAAAGTTATACCTGAGACAGGTGTGTGTTTATTCTCCTCCTGCTGTGACAGAGAACACTATCGACATGCTGCACTCCTTCACAAACTGCTCGGGGATGGATTTGATCTTCGGGCTGAACGCTCTGCTCCGAACAGCCGACAACGCCTGGAACTGCAGCAACGCCCGCTCGCTGCTGCAGTACTGTGAATCCAGACAGTACAGGATGTCCTGGGAGCTGGGAAACGGTACGCTGACACGATAACGCCAACAATATCACAAACTATTTCCTGCAGACAAACAAACAAACAAACAAACAAACAAACAAACAAACATTCAACAGCTCTTGAGATATAAGTTGTTGATGAAACATCAACATTTTGGAGCCTCGTCTCAGTAACGTCTTAAAGCAGCTGCTCACTGAAGTTTTCCATCAAACAGGATCAAAAAGTGTATTTGAAGGGGACTATTTTCAGCAGCGGATGAATCCACGATGAGCTGCAGTGAGTCAGGACATTGTATGAAAAATGTAGAATATCAACAGACTTTTATTATGTTAGTTTCCAGTTAATCGAGCTGTTACGGTGTTTCTCAGTGTATATAAAGGTATGTGTGAGATCATTTTCTCCTCCTTCTTCTTCTTCTTATTCGTCTCCTCATCCTTCTTAGTCTTTGTCGTCTTCTCCTCCTTCTTCTTCGTCCTACTCTACTCCTTCTCTTCCGTCTCCTCCATCATCTCCTGCATGTGAAGGGGACTACTTTTAGTGGCGGATGAATGCACATGTGGGGCTGCAGTGAGTCTTTGGGGCAGCAGGATGGTGTGTGGGATTGATTGGACATGTTTTCATGACGAGAGAAAAAGACTTTATAAAGTGAGTTTCCGTTGACTCGAGCTCTGACTGTGTTTAACAGTTCTCAGTGTGTTAAGGTATGTGTAAGACCTTTTCACTTCTCCTTAAGCTTTGTGGTGTCATGTCTGAGGTTTGGCTTCCACGTCTATGTGAGGCCGTTTATCACCTCGCTGCGCACACAGGAAGTCATGTTATTGATTTGCCTGTGAGTCAGTTTGTGCAGTGAGCTGTGGTTTTCTGCTCAGACACACTGACAGGAAGTGAAACAACAGAAACCTGTAAAGAGACTCTACCAATGACTGTACGGACTCTACAGACAGAACTGGATCTGATGTCGTGTGTTTGTCTGCAGAACCAAACAGCTATGAGAAGAAGGCTGGGATTCGAGTGGATGGACATCAGCTCGGGCAGGACTTCACTCGTCTCAAAGAGATGATGTCACAGTCCAAACTTTACCACGACGTCGGGCTGTACGGGCCGGACGTGGGTCAGCCCCGAGATCACAGGACGGACATACTGGGGGGGTGAGAGGTCATATCTCTGTGAGTCTGACTGTGAGTCTGACTGTGAGTCTGACTGTGTGAGTCTGACTGTGAGTCTGACTGTGTGAGTCTGACTGTGAGTCTGACTGTGAGTCTGACTGTGTGAGTCTGACTGTGAGTCTGACTGTGTGAGTCTGACTGTGTGAGTCTGACTGTGTGAGTCTGACTGTGAGTCTGACTGTGAGAGTCTGACTGTGAGAGTCTGACTGTGTGAGTCTGACTGTGAGTCTGACTGTGTGAGTCTGACTGTGAGTCTGACTGTGAGTCTGACTGTGTGAGTCTGACTGTGAGTCTGACTGTGAGAGTCTGACTGTGTGAGTCTGACTGTGTGAGTCTGACTGTGTGAGTCTGACTGTGAGAGTCTGACTGTGTGAGTCTGACTGTGTGAGTCTGACTGGGAGTCTGACTGGGAGTCTGACTGTGAGAGTCTGACTGTGTGAGTCTGACTGTGAGTCTGACTGTGAGTCTGACTGTGTGAGTTGTCTCTAACTGAATTAACGTCTAAGTATCTCATTTGGCTGGTATGTTGTTTTAATACCTCACAACCAAACTCTCCTCCTCCTTCTCCTTCTCCTCCTCCTTCTCCTCCTCCCCCTCCTCCTCCTCCCCTCTCTTGCATGTGTGTTTGTGCTTCAGGTTCCTGCAGAGTGGAGCTGAGGCAGTGGATGCTGTTACATGGCACCAGTGAGTTGACCTTTGACCCCAAACTACTCAGACATGACATCATTTAACAACTTCAGACCAGTGACTGTATATATAGATGGACAACGCGTCTCCATTTGCTCCCATTGTACGTAATTGATGCCAAAACAGCCCTGTGATAGGCGCTGCCATCTTGCGATGGTGATACGGAGCCAGAGTCTGCGCAGTAGAGATCGGCGAGCAAGCGGCCGTTGCCACTTCCGCTAACCCAAACACACACTTAACTTACAGCAAGGATCCCGCACGCAGAACAGCTTCTTGTGTCGGTCTGAGGTTAAAGTTCACAGGTATGGAAACTTCAATGACTGTAGTGATTGTTTTAGTAACGTTTCCACTCGCGGATCGTCCTCCGCTCTGCTCACCTGGAACTGATCGGCTGCAGGAGCCGAATTTGTCAACAGAGCTGTCAATCATCATTTTGACAGCATCAAATAACTAATTAAAAGTAAACTTTTCAGAAAAATGCACACCTGGACATAAATCAGCAGGATAAGAACTAACTCTAATGACAGAAACATGTTGGAGAAAAATGTATCAGGCGTGTATTTTGATTTTATAGTTTGACTCATGTCCCATCTGTTAACATAGAGGAGGCGGGCTTTATGACCTATACTGCAGCCAATCAGCACTTTTAGGGAGCTGTCATGTTGTCCATCTTTTTATACAGTTTATGGTTCAGAAACGCGTGTAAATAAATCATAAATAAATAATCATCAGTCATTTCCTCAAACAGTGTAGTTTGTTTGTTCTGTTACACCTGTGTGAACATGATGTTTCCATTCAGACTGCTTACATTAGTATGAGGTTGGTGCATTGTACTGTTGGATGCTGGGCTGTTATTGATTAATAAGTCGGATTGATTCGTTCTCCTGTTTCTCAGTTATTATGTGAACGGCAGAGACACGTCCCTGGAGGACTTCCTGGATCCTGAGGTCCTGGACTCCCTGACCTTAAAGACCAATGAAGTCCTGGAGGTGAGAGGAGATGATGGTGAAGCTGCACCTCGATGTTTGATGGGTGTTAATCTGTGTTTCCTCTCCTGGTTCAGATGGTGAAGCTGGCGTCCCCAGGGAAGCCGGTGTGGCTGGGAGAGACGAGCTCGGCCTTCGGAGGAGGAGCTGTGGGACTGTCGGACACGTTCGTCGCAGGATTCATGTGAGTTTAGATGAGTCCACGACAACTGATTACAAGTCACAAGCAAGTCAAGACCACTACAGAGACCGACACAAGTCAGACCAGTGTCTGCTTCAGGTCTGGATGAGTCTTAATGAAGGGGCAGAGACACAAATGCTTCATCAGTTGGAGCTAAAACAATAAGTCCATTTATTGGTCGCTGGGCAGAAATTAAATCAGGTTTTAAAATGAATTCACATGAAACACTCGCTGCTTCTCTGTGTTGTGCATGTTTTAAATATTAGCTGTTATTTCTGGTCAGACAAACACATTTAAAGATGAAGAGAGAGGAGGCATTAACAGTGATCTTTAGGACTGTGTTAACAGGAGAGTCGTGGTTTCTCAGGTTGACACGTCGCTGATTGAGTTTAGTGATTACCCATCAGCCCCGGTCTCATGACAACCGTACACACAGCTGCTGCTCAGTGAAAACCAGGCTCACGTGGAGCTTCAGTCTGAAACAGACATCCAGCCTCCACTGTTATTAACACATGATTCAGTGTTATTAACATGTTTCAGTGTTATTAACACATGATTCAGTGTTATTAACATGTTTCAGTGTTATTAACACGTTTCACTGTTATTAACATGTTTCACTGTTATTAACACATGATTCAGTGTTATTAACACATGATTCAGTGTTATTAACACATGATTCAGTGTTATTAACACGTTTCAGTGTTATTAACACGTTTCACTGTTATTAACATGTTTCCGTGTTATTAACACATGTTTCACTATTAACACATGTTTCACTATTAACACATGTTTCAGTGTTATTAACACATGTTTCAGTGTTATTAACATGTTTCAGTGTTATTGACATGTTTCACTATTAACACATGTTTCATTGTTATTAACATGTTTCACTATTAACACATGTTTCATTGTTATTAACATGTTTCACTGTTATTAACACGTTTCAGTGTTATTAACATGTTTCACTGTTATTAACACATGTTTCAGTGTTATTAACACATGTTTCACTATTAACACATGTTTCAGTGTTATTAACATGTTTCAGTGTTATTAACACATGTTTCACTGTTATTAACATGTTTCAGTGTTATTAACACGTTTCACTGTTATTAACATGTTTCCGTGTTATTAACACATGTTTCAGTGTTATTAACACATGTTTCACTGTTATTAACATGTTTCACTATTAACACATGTTTCAGTGTTATTAACACATGTTTCACTATTAACACATGTTTCAGTGTTATTAACATGTTTCAGTGTTATTAACATGTTTCATTGTTATTAACACATGTTTCAGTGTTATTGACATGTTTCAGTGTTATTGACATGTTTCACTGTTATTAACACATGTTTCATTGTTATTAACACATGTTTCACTATTAACACATGTTTCACTATTAACACATGTTTCAGTGTTATTAACATGTTTCAGTGTTATTAACACATGTTTCACTATTATTAACACGTTTCAGTGTTATTAACATGTTTCATTGTTATTGACATGTTTCACTATTAACACATGTTTCATTGTTATTGACATGTTTCACTATTAACACATGTTTCATTGTTATTGACATGTTTCACTATTAACACGTTTCATTGTTATTAACATGTTTCACTGTTATTAACACATGTTTCAGTGTTATTAACATGTTTCACTGTTATTAACACATGTTTCAGTGTTATTAACACGTTTCACTATTAACACATGTTTCAGTGTTATTAACATGTTTCAGTGTTATTAACACATGTTTCAGTGTTATTAACATGTTTCCGTGTTATTAACACATGTTTCACTGTTATTAACACATGTTTCACTGTTATTAACATGTTTCACTATTAACACATGTTTCAGTGTTATTAACATGTTTCATTGTTATTAACACATGTTTCAGTGTTATTAACATGTTTCAGTGTTATTGACATGTTTCACTGTTATTAACACATGTTTCATTGTTATTAACATGTTTCACTGTTATTAACACATGTTTCAGTGTTATTAACACATGTTTCACTATTAACACATGTTTCAGTGTTATTAACATGTTTCACTGTTATTAACACATGTTTCAGTGTTATTAACACATGTTTCACTATTAACACGTTTCAGTGTTATTAACATGTTTCAGTGTTATTAACACATGTTTCACTATTATTAACACATGTTTCACTATTAACACATGTTTCAGTGTTATTAACGTGTTTCAGTGTTATTAACACATGTTTCACTATTATTAACGTTTCAGTGTTATTAACATGTTTCAGTGTTATTAACGTGTTTCAGTGTTATTAACACATGTTTCAGTGTTATTAACATGTTTCATTGTTATTAACACATGTTTCACTATTAACACATGTTTCACTATTAACACATGTTTCAGTGTTATCAACATGTTTCACTATTTTTAACATGTTTCAGTGTTATTAACACATGTTTCACTATTAACACATGTTTCAGTGTTATTAACATGTTTCACTATTATTAACACATGTTTCAGTGTTATTAACATGTTTCACTATTATTAACACATGTTTCAGTGTTATTAACATGTTTCACTATTATTAACACATGTTTCACTATTAACACATGTTTCAGTGTTAACATGTTTCAGTCTTATTAACACATGTTTCAGTGTTATTAACACATGTTTCACTATTATTAACATGTTTCACTATTATTAACACATGTTTCAGTGTTATTAACACATGTTTCACTATTAACACATGTTTCAGTGTTATTAACATGTTTCACTATTAACACATGTTTCAGTGTTATTAACATGTTTCATTGTTATTAACACGTTTCACTATTAACACATGTTTCAGTGTTATTAACATGGTTCAGTGTTACTAACATGTTTCAGTGTTATTAACACATGTTTCACTATTAACACATGTTTCAGTGTTATTAACATGTTTCAGTGTTATTAACACATGTGTCCCTGTTGCTTAGAATCAGAATCAGAATCAGGTTCACACATACAAGGAATTTGTTTTGGTGGTTTTGGTTCAAAACAATTAACACAGAACTAGAATAATATAAGTAAAAGACTTAAATAGAATAAGAAAAAACAGGCAATAAGAATAAAAATATAAAAAACAATATAAAACGTATAATACAAAATATGTACAACAGGTGTGATTAAAAACTGTACAGGTGTGCAGGATGTTGGTGAGTGCAAAAGCTTACAGTATAAAGTTAAACATAGTGCAGTGTACAGACAATATAAGAGTCCAGTGTGCGTTAATGTAACACAAAGTCTGAATTAGAGTCTTAAACACTCGTTAAGTGTTGAGTGACTGAGGGGCTGGATGAGAGTCCATGTCACAGCCGATGTTCAGCTCCCACCTGAGGTCCTGGCTGACTTTAGTCGTAGTTGTGTTGTTATTTTATTTCAGTCAGTATATAATCATTTCTTCAAACCAAAACACACATAAAAGTTTTATATAAATTACAGATAAAATACAGTGATGAAAAAACCCCATTAGTGAGTGAAACGGTGCAGCCTGAAGATGAAGCTTATTGTAACACTGTTTTATAACATACAGGAAACACTCACTGCATGTTTTGAGTTATTGACACATGTTTCTGTGTAATTAAAGCCTGTTTGAGTGCTGTGACTGTGACTGTGTGCAGGTGGCTGGATAAACTGGGCCTGGCAGCCACACTGGGTCTTGATGTTGTGATGAGACAGGTGTTTGTTGGCTCTGGGACTTACCACCTGGTGGACGAAAACCTGGATCCACTTCCTGTAAGACGTCTTTAATTATTCAAACACTCTTTTATGTTTTAATTAACTGTGTAAAAACAGCTCTATTAAACTCCTCTGTATTAAACAGTATACTAAGTTTTGTCTCCTGAGCTTCACATAATAACACAGATACTGCTCACATTTTATTCATCACACCTTTAACATGTATTAATCAGAACACGTTAACTGTGCCTGTCTCCTCCTGCAGGATTACTGGCTGTCTGTTCTCTATAAGAGACTTGTTGGACTGGAGGTTTTAAAGATTGAAGGATTTTCTAACTTTGCTCGACACAAACGAGTGAGGCTGTATCTGCACTGTGCCCACAAGAAGAGGTACTTCTCCTTTCACGTCACCTTTCAGTTGGTCACAACATGTAGTAACTCCTCTCGTCTCTGTGTTTCCTCTGCAGTTACAGACGAGGAGCCGTCACGCTGATTTCCATGAACCTGAGTAAGAAGCCAGTCAGGGTCTCCGTCCCTGCTCGCGTCTCCTCCAGCACAGTGGAGGCGTTTGTTCTGCAGTCGGATCAGCCGGGGGAGGAGGGGCTCTACTCCAGGTGCTCCTCAATACTCCCATTTATCACTGAAACGCTCCTCCTGCAGTCATGGGAAAAGTCACATTTCTCACTCACTCCTTTTCTCATTAAACAGTTTTAATAACATTTCCTGTTCATAACATTAATAAGCGACATGTACAGAAACAACAGCAGGGACCAGGTCGAGACAGAAAATCCTTTTGAAAAGATAAATAAAGTAACATATTCTACAGGGAGATCATCCAATGGGGGGTTTCCTCTCATGTGGTCGCACATTAAAGATCTCTTTGTACCACAGAGGAACAGTAGGAGGCGCTCTTGTGACTCCAGCTTGAAAGTTCAAGCTACAGCCATGACCCTGATATTGATGTGTTTTCCTGCAGGTCTGTGATGCTGAACGGAGATGTGCTGAAGATGGTCGATGATGAAACTCTTCCAGATTTAAGAGGAGCTCGTCTTCATCCGTCTGAACGTCTGCAGCTTCCAGCGTACTCGCTGGCGTTCTTCGTCTTTATAGATGCTGGAGCTGCAGCCTGCACCTGACCTCGCTGCCTCACCAACATGGACTCCTCAGAGTGACATGTTTATACACACTGACATCACTCCTAAAACCAGGAAGTATCACTCTGAGAGCTGCTCATTAAGGGACTGAAATGAGCTCAAGTGACAAACCTGAGAGTGCTCATGGATTTGGTCTTTTGTTTCATATGATAGACTTTAAAGCGTCTTATTTAAAGAACATATTGTTTGCTGTGCTAATAAAGTTTGTTCAACTCTGGTCAAAAAGGTGATGACACACACACACAGGTGATGATCTAAAACCCTAAAATCACTAATCAACTTATAGTGCAATTCAGCTAGCTAAATGCTAACAGAAGCATGCTAAAATGCTAACAAGCTGATCGTTTAGCAGGTTTATTGCTTCGTTTGGAGTGTTAGCATGCTGAAATTAGCTTATTAGCTTATCAAACAAATTCCAGATGAGTTTGTAGGATTTTAGGATTCATCGTCTCGATATGCTGTTGAAATATTTACAAAACTTTAGACTTCTTATTATGCAGAATCAAATCTGATATTATTGGATTATAATTATTGATGCATTAATGTTTTAATCACTTTAGTGTTGCATCTGGTAAAAAGGGAGCTTATTCTAATGAGCTTACACACTGTTATGAAGTCATCCTAATCAACAATAACTCTTAATGATTTATTTGTTGATACTCTGAATCTTTCGAGGAAATGAAAGTGCATTATCTTTGTCTCAAATGTATTTGAGAAGTGAAAAGTAACGGCAAAATATAGACTCTACAGTGAGACACAAGCTGCTCGGTAGCTTAATCTATAATATATAATTTGTCAGTTTATTATATTTTGTGATGTCAATCTGTGAAGTAACTAAAATATTAAAGTATGTAAATATTCGTCTGATTTGTGCACGAGGCTGCTCCACACATAAAGCTTACCTGTCGATAAAGAATGACCTTTAATTCATCATTTAATGAGCATTAAAAATAAACATGAAATGGGCTTTATATCTTCACTCTGAATTATAACAGGACACATCTTTATGGACAGAACAGCTGCAACACATCAACTTCAGATCAAGCCACTCCCTCCTGCCCTGCAGTCACCCCACCTGACCCTCCCCGCCCACCTGCTCACCTGTTTACACTCCCTCATCCGTCCTATGGTGTTATACCAGCCAGAATCCATTCATGCTTATGGCATAGTTACCTCGTGTAATCAAAGAGCTTTTACCCAACGTGCTCGTCTCTGAGTTCAGACCTGCTTATTTACTGAGCGTGTTCTCATGCAGATAATTTCAATCATGACAATTCAAATTTAATCATCAGATACATTTAAAAAGTAGATAAAACACGATAAAAAACACATAATACACAATTGCACTTATGGAGAATATTAACCTTTTAACACCTTAATTATGATCCAATCAGATATATTTATATATAACTATATATATATGTAATTTCTAATCTAAAAACACGTAAACTTATAAGCAAGAAAATAAGAAAAAAAAGAGATACATATTTAGATGTTTTTTCTTCTTTCCATTTAAATAAAAAAAAGCTGTAAATAAGTACATTTAGCAGTTTGATGAGTGTCCACATGAGGGCGCTGTAGCATTTCTGCTCGGATACTGGTTCGTGTTGCATAAATACTACGTATCTGGTGTTTAATAATAATGTTTTTATACATTAAAAAGCTTTGGTAAACAGTAGCTTTTTTTAGTAATAGCAGAATATGAACAGCAGTAAGTTCATCCAACCGAAAAGTGAGAAACAGATTCTGTTACACACTGTAGTGCCAAACTCCTTTGAAAAATCTATCAATTTAATAAATCTTTGTACCTGGGCAAAGAAATGTGACTAACAGAAGAGGTATTCTGAAGTTTTACAAATCAACTGACTGTTTTCTCAAAGTCAGCGCAAAGAGGAAATAAAACGTTAAAGATTCTGGTACTAAAATGTGAACTATTACAATGGAGACGCAGCCGGCCACTCCCGTTTGTCTTACTAAAAGATAGTTGAACTGTAGGTGAGCCGTTATAAAAGGTGAAATTCTCTTAAAAAATGAGTTTATTTAAATTAAATGTATATTTAATGTACTTGTATATCATGCTGAATTATAGGCTGGGTTTACCTAAACAGAACTCTTGTCTTATTTATTGCTAAATAACAAGAAATTGCATGGACAGCAAGCCAACTTTAAATGTCTAAATTTGAGAATGGAGTTTGGTTTAAAGAGAAAAAAAAAACGTTCACAGCCTGATTGCTGTGGACCTTTTCTGTATCAATTTATACCAAGCTCTAAGTATGCTAAAACATGACTTTAAAGACTATTACTATAACGTATTATAATAATGTTATTGTTAATATATTGTTTGTTATCTTTTTTGAATTTTTTTTTTTCTGAACTCTCTCTACAGTGTAGGCAAGGTGACAGAAAGTAACTACATACATCTACTGATGTATTATCTTCAACCAGAGTTTTGTCTTCACCACATTTGTCTAGACAACTGTACTATGGCTACGTTATCGGTTAAGTTTTGAAAAAAACTAAACTAAACATGATTTAGTTAATTATTTATAAAATACCGCAATGTTAGATTTTTTTATGTTAATATGTTCGATTCATGCACACTATGTAGTTTTTAGAGCAAACTCAGTAGGTGTGTGCGGCTCAGCAGACCGTGAACGCGACGCATTAATAACTCATTAATACTACACTACCCACAGCCCCCCGCGTTGAGCCATGTTGTAGGAAATCCGCTTGCGGCGGATTATTGTAATCCGACAGAGGGTCTGGACGACACATCGGATCACGACAGAACAGCAGAGCCCAGCGGCCTGTAACAGATGCAGCTCGTCCAAGAATAAAGGGATAAAGTTGAGATATGATCTGACGCACTGCTCGCTGTTCCTGAACGCATCATCAGCGGCGCCCGGGCCGTTTCCTGGACCAGTCGATTCATCTGACGGACCCTGACAGCCGCTCGGCATCACTGCACCGCGGAGCAGAGCGGAGAGGAAAAGCGTTAATTTGTTAGTCTAAGAGATCTCCCCCCTCTTCCCTTCCCCCGTCAGATTTAACTTTAGCCCTGCTCGGTTTGGCTCGGCTCCTCGGTGTGCCTGTCTGCGGAGAGAAGCGCTGCTGCTCCGCTGCCGCTGATACACAGCTAGCTAGCGCGGCTAGCTCACCCCAGCTAGCTAGCTAGCTAGTGAGGAATTTATCAAGTTTAGTTAGGAATTTAGCAAATTCTCCGACCTCTCAGCCCACACGGAGGGAGGATGTCGGCGAAAGACCAAAACAAACTCTCCACCATTGAACGACCTATTAAAGGTAAGTGACATTTATATCCTAAAAATCGTTCTTCTCGGTGCAGGAAGTTAGCGGTGGCTGCTGTCAGAGCTACTTTGCTAACATCACGGCAGCTTCACGGGCTGCTGGTTGACAAGCAGCCCCGCTAACAGTTAATTTACCCAGCTTTTCTGTAACGAGCCCGGTGAATCGTGCAGCTTTTACCGCCTGTCCCCATCAAGGGACAGAGTAAGCCACGTTATGCAAGTCAATCAATTCAGCCGATGCTAATGAGTTAGCTTTTTAGCTTAGCTGTCCGGAGTGCCAGATGTCAGCTCTGCATTTGACATTCAGCTATGAACTGTTCAGGTTCACTGAGCAACTTAGTGCGACGCCCCACACACCTGGATCCTGTTTATGAGCGAAAAACTCTTTATTTCATGTTGGACAGAGATTAAATATGGCAGCTAACGTCGTGGTGTGGGACATTTAATGGTCGTGGATGTAAATGCAGCTCTGCAGTGTTGGTGACTGAATGCAGGAGGAGGTGTGTACGTGGGAGACATCCTTTCCCGTTTCAACAGCTGCTTTCTGAATACATTTGTTTTTAATGCCAGAAACGGTTAATAAGACCCATTACAAAATAATCGAGTAGTGATTAATGCAACTGTTTGGATCATCAGTCGATTGATTGAAAAATCAAACAGCCTGAAGATTCAGCACCTAAAATGTTAAGATTGTTCTGATTTATATCGTTGCTAACTAAATATTTTTGGCATTTTTTAGACTAAACGATTAGTTAGTCAATTAAGAAAATCATCATCACATTAATCCATAATGAAAATAAACCAAACAGACTCTCTCTTGCCAAGTTTAGGATGAATTATTCTGGTACTAACTATTTTCAGACTGTCTTTGTGAGCTCTTGAGATCAGATACGATAATCTTTATTGATTCCCCATTGGAGGAAATTTAGTTACAACAGCTAAAAAAACAGTCACTGTGATATCTTGTGACACTGGTGTTGCATCAAAATTCTGTGACCCCTCAGATTGTGTGACCTCAATGAGTATATCTGCTTTATTCCCTCTGCAAACATTTCTTTAACATCTAACATGTTAAGATAAGATCACATGTTGCGATAGATGTGGTAGCAGGAAGTGTATTATACAGGTGTGACTGCAGAACATTCACACCTCCCCTGTCAACACCTCTTAGTCTTTTTCATGTAATTAACCCTGTTTTTTTCACTTGTACATCTTCATCAACACCTGTCAGTCTCTAAATGTGCTCTTTTTGTAAGGATTGTAGCTGGATGTTTTTAAACGATATTAGTTATTAAAGCAGACCTAGGTGTCTTCATTTTATTACACAAGGTGTAGTGCTTCAGGAATTGTTGCTGCTCAGGCTGTGTCTCTTTTTTTCCATTTGTTCTACTACAACTCTGAGTGGCAGAATTGGGACGTTTCAGCCATTTATACAACACTTTTAGCTGAGCCGGGGTGAGAAAATGACAGCTAAGTCACTGGCTTTACTTCATCAATACCAGCAGGCAGTGAAATGTGCAGCTACTACCTGCCAAATACAGGGTAAAAGTTGGCTGTGGCAGGTAAAAGTTCAGGTAACCTGACACCATGGCAGTTTGGGTTTCTTTATATTCTAAATAATAGTTTATTCAAGCAATTCTAACCTTAAGACTGCCGAGGTATTAATGTTATTTAAATCTATCCCATAGTTCTTCTGAGACACGAGTGGTCAGTAAAAATGTTCAGTGTCCTGCCAATGACGAGAGGATGCGATAGTATTAATGGGCCGACCTCTTTTCAGTGCAATGCTAAACATGTAACAGCAGCAAAAGGGTTTAAAAATAAAATGTAGCTGCAGATCAGGCGAATCTGCAGGCTGGGATAGTTGTCAAATGCTTTGACAACTCACTAGTAGTGACAGCCCATTATTTTACAGGTATTTTGGACTGTTGCACCTTTTGACACATGACACCTAAGAAGAAGCGCAGTGGTGGCATAACTTGTTGAGGAACAAAGTTGTTAAATTCAACCTTTTTACTTTTTAATTCATCAAAATGATGAATTATCAATATTGAAGTTGCACGTTTTATAAGGATATAATATATGGAAATTGAAAATATGGTTGCCCCAGTTTACAAAAACGTTTAAGCTAATATATGAACTCTTTTGTACTATGCTAGATGGAAGGTGTGGTGCACAGGTAATTGTATCGAGAAGAAGCTTCACTCTGTTATTCTCTTTATGATGCGTCCCGCGCTGTGATGTAGCTGGTTGGAGCTTTACTACCTCAAACACATAAAGGTGTTTGTGAGAACTGACTTTATCCAGGTGCTGATCGTCCTGTTGTCCAGGTGTCTGCAGCTGTAGGACAGATCGATGTGATTTGGTTAGAGACGTTGATAACGCAGTAAAACGGAGCTTTCATTTCAAATGTTATCTAAGCGCCTCCTTATAAAGAGAGGAGACGCACCAATAACACAAACCTTTGCTCATAAAGCCTGATGTAACTGAGTGATGGCTGTCTCATAGAAACGAGTCTATCTCCCACTGACAGCGCATCAGTAGATCTGCATTATACACTCTGGTAACCTGTATGAGTAGCCTGCGTCCTCACTGCGCTGCATCATTAAACACTCCTGTATGATGAACTGGTCATACACTACATTCTCTTCGTCTCCTCCCTGTGTTCATGCTTCAGTCTGCTTCACTCTGGAGCTGCTGCGACTCAAAGGATGTTGTAAATGACATATAATTGTGATGATTTTCACCATAATGCAGCAGACTGACTGAGCACCTGTGTGACACTGCAAATGAAGTTTTCCAGTGTAAAATGTGTCTTGTATACGAGCTAATCTGTTGTGTGAGTGTTTAGTTAAGCAGCAGGTTGTTGTGTTAGTTATGTAATGTTGTGTGTTTGGGTGAATAATCAGCCGCGTATGATTGGCTCAGTGTGTTAGGAAGGCTTAGGAGTGTAAAGCTGCAGGAGAGCGTCACATCATTAAACCTGCCGCCCTAAGACAGCTGGTCAATCAGGAAGTCGACACACAATCACACATACACACATGTATCAGTCCTTAAAGCGTCAGCCCTTTGTGTTTTTCTTGATCAGTCGGATCAAAGAATCAGCAGAACTCTTGTGAAAATAATCTTCAAACTGAAAGAACTGCACATTGCAGGTTCCAAGATCTGCAGGTGTTGTTTGCTTATTTTCTGGAAAACAGAAACCAGCTCGTGTTAAAATGAAATACTGAAGAGATGCAAAACATTCAGTAAGAGCTGAACAATAAAGATAGCTTTTAAGATACGACTGAACATTAAAGGTTGGCTGATTATTTCAGGTTAGACGGCCCTGCTGATGCTCCGTGTTATCATTGATGCCCTTTTCTGAGAAAGGCTGCAGCAGCTCACAGCATCCTGTTGAACCTGGTCAATGGGCTGTGTGGGTGTGTAATGTGTGGGTGGATTGTGTGTGTGTGTGTGTGTGTGTGTGTGTGTGTATACCCACCGATGGATCTGCTCTGGCTGCTCTGGCCTTTTGGCTTAGTTACCGATGGTAATCGAATCAGTCCGGTCCTCTGCGCCGTCCGGCATGTGTAATGATTCTGTCCTCATTCATGATTGATGGAGCTGGACCTGAGGACGCAGCAGGCTCAGGGGCCTGTCCTGGGCCCCAGCATGGAGCTCTGCCCTGGGCCCCGGTCCTGGTCCTTCATAGAGTCAGCCAGCCTCAGGGTTAACATGTTAACACAGTAGGCTGATGTTCGCTCTAAAGTTTTCTCCCTTTCCTGACTCATTACACAACAACGTCCACTTTTAAAGCCTCTCTTAGAGTGCTGGCGTGAGAGTGCACTGAAGAAATGCAGCAGGACTGCAAGAGAGAAACAGGGTGCACTAAAGAAACGCGACAAGGTGCAGAATCAAATGCGACTAGGTGCAGCAAAGAAGCACAGTGCGAGTGTGGAATAATGACTAGATGCAGTGAAGGAACACGACTCGATGCAGTGAAGGAACACGACTCGATGCAGTGAAGAAACACGACTCGATGCAGTGAAGGAACACGACTCGATGCAGTGAAGAAACACGACTCGATGCAGTGAAGGAACACGACTCGATGCAATGAAGGAACACGACTCGATGCAGTGAAGAAACACGACTCGATGCAGTGAAGGAACACGACTCGATGCAGTGAAGAAACACGACTCGATGCAGTGAAGGAACACGACTCGATGCAGTGAAGGAACACGACTCGATGCAGTGAAGGAACACGACTCGATGCAGTGAAGGAACACGACTCGATGCAGTGAAGAAACACGACTCGATGCAGTGAAGAAACACGACTCGATGCAGTGAAGGAACACGACTCGATGCAGTGAAGAAACACGACTCGATGCAGTGAAGAAACACGACTCGATGCAGTGAAGGAACACGACTCGATGCAGTGAAGAAACACGACTCGATGCAGTGAAGGAACACGACTCGATGCAGTGAAGGAACACGACTCGATGCAGTGAAGGAACACGACTCGATGCAGTGAAGGAACACGACTCGATGCAATGAAGGAACACGACTCGATGCAGTGAAGGAACACGACTCGATGCAGTGAAGGAACACGACTCGATGCAGTGAAGAAACACGACTCGATGCAGTGAAGGAACACGACTCGATGCAGTGAAGGAACACGACTCGATGCAGTGAAGGAACACGACTCGATGCAGTGAAGAAACACGACTCGATGCAGTGAAGAAACACGACTCGATGCAGTGAAGGAACACGACTCGATGCAGTGAAGGAACACGACTCGATGCAGTGAAGGAACACGACTCGATGCAGTGAAGGAACACGACTCGATGCAGTGAAGGAACACGACTTGATGCAGTGAAGGAACACGACTCGATGCAGTGAAGAATTGTGACGGGGTGCAGTAAGGAAACGCAACAGGGTGCAGTAAAGCGTGCAGTAAAGAAGTGCAGTTGAACTGAAGTGAAGAGGAGCTGTTGTGGTACGGTCTGTACCTAAAAGTAGTGGTATGTGTGTTTCTTATCAAGTGAAGGTGTATCGCAGTAGTTACAGTGTTCTCAGGTGGGATCACTGTAACCTCTTACACTCGTACCCGTCCCTCCTCATGTACAGAAAGTATTTCAGAAGACGCTCACTCTCCCGGCCCACTGGTCTAGTTAAGTGAGTGAAAGAAAACCAGGTCGCACATATCAGCCAATCATGTGAGCGCTCGTGAACTGGTTCATCACCGGCTCAGTTTGTCACCAGCAGAGGAAACCAGACGAGCTCACACTCTGCTGATCAGACCAGATGATCTGCGTGATTATTAGGTGCCAGCGCTCGTTTGTGAAGAGAGGGGAACAAAAGCAGAGGTGTGAAACGAAGCGGCTCAGACCACTGTAGGAAGTGGTATTCAAATAATCAACGAGACAGAAGAGAGAAACTTTTTATAATAGCGGCACTGAAACTCTCCTCGGTGTAAATTTAAGCTTCAGTAACATCTGCGTCAAACCGGGAAAGTAAATAAAATATTTATAGCAGATAGTTTCTTTAGATTGTCCTGCGACTTTTACAGATGATCCAAATGATACAAGTGGTTTTTGCTTTTTGTGGAACCTTGTCCCTGCGGGCCACCGTAGCCCCAGTGGCCAGCAGCCAGTCAAATATAAGCAAAACAGCGAGCGTATCAGACAGACACCTGCTTTGTTTCTGTTCCTGCTGCTCTCTGCTCTCTGGATGGATAACCAGCAAACATCAGCAGGAACAGTGGAGCAGTGTGGTCAATATTAGAGCTGACAAACACAGAATGACCATCAGAGGGGACACAAACATGGTCTGTGGATGTGTCTGACAACAAAGTGACCTCAGACGTGTGGCTGAAAAGGGGAAATGTAAGACTTCAGTACATCATGTGGGAGAAGCTACAGGTGTTCTTCCCAAACTCAAATCCAGGGACGGCACATTGGACACTCATATCTGCTGCATACAATCCTTTGTGGGGTCCAGATCTGTAATTGTATTTTACTAATTTAATTGTGAGCCTAATGGAAAGATTATCTCAGTGAATAATTAACCTGAGAAGCACAATTCAAGGCGTGTGTGAACAGGGACTGTCAGCTGAAGCTGTGCCTCATTCTGCATGTTCTTGTGGTTCTGAGAAGGCTTTCACCAAACAGGCCGGCGATTAGATCATCATGAAGACATATCTTTGGACACGTCTGATCGACTGGTGCAGAAATCACATTTGAGACATGAACCAAAAAACTCTCCGCCCTTATAAAACCTGAAACCACAGTTTACAGTCATAGCAGAAACTTTACAGGTGAGAATGGAGTTACACCTGAGAGAAGACATTACAACAGGATTGTTACCCGCTCTCATATGCACATATTCAAAAAGCTGAAACAAGGACGAGTCAATACAGCTGGGACGACAAATGTTCTTCAAAAGGAACCCAGCATCCCTCTCTTACAGACTCTACATTCATATTCAGATATCTGATTATAAAGATCACTTTTATCACCAGCTTGTTATTCAGTTGGAGGCTGTGAGCGGAGGCGTCCTTCATCTTTTGCAGGAATTAAACATTTAAAAAGACAGTAAATTGCTTCTTTTAGGGCCTTTGTGTTGCCGGTTGTATCTGCTTTAAAACTTCAAATCCCCAATAAAGGAGAAAAACTGTTCTTTCATAATTGCATTTGAAAAGACTGCAAATTGCTTATTTCCGGTGCTACTTGTTGCAGATTGCATCTGATTTAAAATGAATTATACCCAAATCCTAGATTTTGTATTGTTCTTCCATAATTGCATTCCCTCAAAGTGACGTTAGTGGAGTGGGGACAGCCCCGCCCCCTGCATGGCTGCACACACCTGTGTTGATATGGTGTATGGACATTTGCAGATGGTTGTTCAGACGATGGCTGATTGGAAGATTTAAAATATCAACGTCAAACTCCCGTTTCTTCAAATCCTCTCAGTTTTCTGTGACGTCATGCCGAACAAACGACGCAGGATTTGGATCCGACTGAACGTTTATGTGGAAAAATATGTCTCCTCCTCAACTGGTGCAGTTTCTGAGGACGTTAACACAAAGTCCTCCTCCGCTCGTCCTCCCTGTGAGATGAAGGTGTTTTCCAGGCATTAAGCTGTTTGGTATTTCCTCCAGGGCCTGCTTCGCGCTGCCAAACTGTTTTCCTTTGTGCTCAGGTCGAGCCTCGACATGCCGTCACCGTCTTCAGGAGGAATCTGTGTTACTGATCTGACTGCAGAATAACAGAAAAACAATAAGCCTTCAGTGGAGCTCTGGAAATATCACTGACGACTGCAGAGGTGGAGGGCCATGGATCAGTAATAGAGGAGTTTAAAATCAATATGGACTGATGCCAGCTGTCTCACAGTCAAACACACATTTATTACATCACACCAAGTCTGCAGAGAGCCAGGAGAGTCGATGAGCGGGCTGTGGAGACTGAAATGCACTTTATTGAACTACTAAGAATCCTGCATGAGGATTATTTTGCTCATTATTTACTCCATCAGTTGTTCGTCTCCAAAAGATGAAAACATCTGAGTTGACTTTTTCCACTTTCTTGTGACTTTGAACCACTTGCAGGCGGCCATGGAACATCGTTCTTTGCATACGTTTAATAGTTCTAAAATAAAAAGCTTAATCGACAGAGGTCTTCCTTCTTCACATTGTAGGTTCATTGATTGGTGTCTATCTGCTGCGGGTTGTTTGTTTGCTTTTTAAATAATCTAAACTGACAAACTAAAACGGTAAAAGTCTGCTGACAGCTTCTCGTGTCCCAGATTTCACTTTCTGTTTCTCTCTCGGCCAACAGAATCTCTTTGAGTTTAGAAGTGCTGGTCAGACATAACAAGACTTTTGAAGACGTCACATGGGACTGAGATAAATGCATAAAGATAATACCTCTTGGCTGCAGCCCTACGCCGTTGTTTACCTTCTGTAGTCGTGTCTAAAGTGGAAACTAACTGAACCAGGATCAGTTATGTGCTGCAGAGAGAAACTTTAGTTGGTGCAGCTCCTCTGTCCTAACAGTGAAAGTTTCAGTGTGTCTGTCGTCCGTGTTTGACCCGTCTGTCTCTGTCCTGTCTGTGTTTTTAGCGGTGCCATATCCTCCCGGTACTCGCCTGACGGTCAAAGACCTGTACGTGGATGGGAGGCCCAGCGTGGAGCAGCTGAAGGCCCATCTGGTGAAGGAGGGTCGGCTGGAGGAGGAGGCGGCTCTGAGGATCATCAACGAGGGAGCCGGCATCCTCCGCCAGGAGAAATGCATGCTGGAGGTGGAAGCTCCCATCACAGGTAAGCCTCTGACTCTGATACCTTTATCTCAGCGTATCAGGGACGCAGATGATGTGAAGTCAGTTGAAGTGAGACAAAGACGGGGCGTGTGCAGCAGTCTATTTCTACAGCTGCCCTCCCTGACATGTGGCTTAGCTTAGGTATCCACCCCTCCACCCTCGTGCCCTCCGACTATTTTTATCTCCTTCTGCTCTGTCCTTCCTCACTTATTGTTTCCATATTTTCAGCTCCTTTGTCTGCTTCCTGCATCTCTGCTGATCAGTCAAATAACCATCCTAATGAACATTTAGAGGGCAGCGTCCTTCTTGTCCATGTGTCGACTTGAGGCCGAAACAAACGAGATGTTGATCAAAAACTGTGTCAATCTACAGAAGACTTGTCTGCAACTACTTTGATTATTGAATATTAGTTTTATTATTATTATTATTTAGTATTATTAAACAACTTGTGTGAGTGTTGTGCAGACAAAACTAGACTTTTGAAGACGTCATCATATCTACCAAACGATCAATTCATGTTGGACATAATTTGTTGGATTTATTGCTCATGAAAATGATCACCAGCTGCAGAATATTCTAGTTACTATTTTAATTAAAATTCATGAGTTCCAGCTTCTAATAAGTGACTGTTTGCTGGTAAATGAAATGTTTTATAGCTTTGGACAAATTGAGACTTTATATGTGCAGCTCGTGCTCTGATTAAAATGTGCGTATCAATTTGAGAGCAACGTTTTATAGACTTTTATAAAACATCAGTTAGAGACCAAAAGCTAAATGAAGAAGCTACTTGTTATTTCAAACCCTGACATGTATCACTGAGCCGCCTGATTCAGCTCTTGGAATCTCTGCACTACTTTTTTCTGCTGTCTTGTACACAGAGGTACACGAGCGTTAGCATTAGCAGTTAGCAGTCTGTTGTTCAGGCAGAATGTGGCGTTTAACTGCGTCAGTGTGTGCTCGATATTTCCTCTATCGCTGCATTGACCAAACGCCCAAACACTTAATTTAAATGATGGAATGAAGTGCAGCGTGATCTCGGTCAGGCGTCGTGTTTGTGTTTGATCAAATCTGCAGTGATCAGCTTTTTAAGTTACTGAGCCTTTGTACACATGAAACTATAGATCTTATTTGTGTTTGCAGTGTGTGGAGACGTCCACGGACAGTTCTTTGACCTGATGAAGCTGTTCGAGGTGGGCGGATCCCCCAGCAGCACCCGTTACCTGTTCCTGGGCGACTACGTGGACCGAGGGTACTTCAGCATCGAGGTATGAGACCGGCTCGCGCTCACATGTTTGTGTTTCTGACATTTGGAGCACGGCTTAGCACAGCGTCTTTAAATAGTCGTAGGAAATGAAAGGCACACTGTCTGCTGCCTCCTGACTGCCACACTCAGAGCCCCACCCACACACACACACACACACACACACACACACACACACACACACACACACACACACACACACACACTAAGACAAACACAAGTGTACACGCACACACACGCCTCCAGCCGCGCTCTGTGCCTCGTTTCCAAAACAATCACAGGGAAGGACTGGGTGTGTTTCTGGAGGCAGTGTGTGTATCTGTGGATAGCATGACGTCTTTATGAGCTGCTGTCAGGCTTGGTGTGAGGATTAGTGGACATCCTGGAACACTTTCTCCGGTCCGGACCACAGAGAGAGAAACTCATCCCGTCTCAAAGTCACAGACAGAATCAGGGTCAGACACATTTTGGAGCAGCAGACGCTCCATTGAACCAGATTAATATAGAAGTCATTTATCTGCACACGACTTGGACTACCTGAGCGCTGTGTGTCACAGCCACGTGTTCCACTCCAGGATACACAGACCTGTGTTACCGTCTGACCTGTGACTGATGATGTGTTCTCGTTCAGGTTTCTTAATGTCTCCCTTCACCTCTGTCAGCTGCGACTCGCGCTGCGTTCAGGAGTCGTTTTCAAAGCCTCACTCGACTCTCTGTATCTTTTAATGCTGCAGAAGTTTTCAGTCTGAATGAACCTTTTCCTCACCTGCATCCGTCACAGGTCGCGTTTCAACCAGCCACTCTGTATCTTTTTCTACAACTACGTTAACCTGTGAAGGACATTTTAAAACGGTAAACACGGAGCCGTACTTACAGAATATATCATGTAACTTAATCACGACGATTCTTAATCTCAGAATCGCTTTATGAAAGTGATATTTATTAGTGAAAGAAGAACCTATCCACCAGGCGGCAGGTGTCTTTGGCAGTTGGTGCTTGTTTTATCTAAAACATGATCCCTCCAAATCAGCCTTTCAGAAATGACCATCGTCCTTAAAACACAGATCACATGACCACTCGGGTATACTGGTCAGAGCGCGCTGGTGTAAACAGGAAGCAGACTGTCTGCTCTACTCAGTGGTTGGTTGTTGGAGATTTATTTGTATGGACCAACTGTAACTTGACCTGACGTGGTCCAACCAGGAAGTGAACGCTCATGTTTGTGTCACCGTTTTTAAAGTCTCCATTTCTGCTCACACACTGAAACATGATGCCAGAGTTTTCAAAATAAAACCTGGTCAGCAGCTTTTTCTAAAAGTCTCAATTTCTTTTAATTTCATCTTTTTTATTGAACAGGAAGTCGTCTTTAGTTTTAAATCTTTGTCTGAGGGAGGCATGGTTAAAGGTGGCTCTAAAACGGAGGAGTAGTGTGGATGCTAGGTGTAAGTCATTTATTAAATGTATTCATAAAGTCATTCATTAAGAAAGTTATCTGAGAATGAAATGTATGTACAGAGGCAGCCCTGGCCCAGACGGCACACCGGTTGCATTTTAAATGAATAAAAACAGACATCAAACACAAGCTGACTAATAGCTGCTCAGATGAGGCAGCAGCAGGTACAGAGACTTCTCACACGGTCCTGCACATAGCTTCAGACTGCTGGAGGTCTGGATAAGAAGATTATATAAGTATGAAGGCAGTTTACCCAGCATGACCCTGTACACAAAAATGTACTAATGAAGCTGTCTGCCTAGATTTCATAAAGAGAACAGAGAAGACTACGGGAGCCAGAGTTAGTTATACATCAAAGTGCACTGTGGTGCGCAGAATTTAAACGAGAGAGAGAGACAGGCTGCTGCACGTCGACGACATCAGCACAGGCTACAACACTCTAACATGCAGCCTGCACAAGACTAGTTTTTCCTGACTGACGTGTTCAAACAGGGACGTTAAAGCATGCGTTAGTTTCACTTTCTTCACTTGATTTTCAGACGTTCAGACACCAGATCCCCTCATACACATTTCTGCAGTAAGGCCCCGTGTAGAGGGTGGATAAACAATCATGTCTCAGTGGTGATGTAGCCTAGGGGGACGTTTTAATGCTGCTGAAGAACCGTTTTCTTCTGTTCACCTCAACATGGAGCACACACAGCGAGCTGCAGTTTGTGGTTCCTTCAACAAACAGACACTTTTACACCTTTTCAACATCTTGAGTCTGAAACCTGCTCCTGACTCGGTTTGAATACTCAGATTTCTGTCTTCAGATTGCACAAAAGATTTCCCACACAAAGACAACATCTCCACACTGACCGGTAACACTGCAGCATTTCTGCAGTGATGTCATGCTGAATCCCTCCTCTGTGATGAAGCCTGTTGGGTTCTGGATGAACAGCTGGTCAGATCCGGCTCCTGTTCGACGCCTCCATAAAATAAAAAGCTGAAATTTAACAGGTGGTTCGATGCAGCACAAAAACACAGAGAGAATGACTGACAGCTGAAGAGAGTGGGTTTGTTTGGAAGTCGTGCAGGAGCTCCTTAATGAGAACAAACGCACGTCGAGAAGTTTAGACGCAGAGGCAGGATATTAAGAGACTTCAAACTCATAAGGAACAGGCAAGTTTGATGGTTTCAGTGAGCCAGTCAGCACGCAGCATCTTTGTGCACGGATCTAAAAATGATGCTGATTGGCTATCGAAGGAGGAAAGGAAGAACTAGCTCAGAATGGAGCTCAGGACTGTCGGCTGCTGCTTGTCAAATACACTTAAGGTGTCTAATGTGACACAAGTTTAATGTGGACCTGATCATTATAAGCAGGCTGTGAATCAGTGTCCCTCCGATACTTCTCAGCTGTCACAGGACGTCAGCAGAAGCAGCTTTTAGGATTCCTTCATTGTCATCTGTCACCTTGTCTTTACTTCAGAATCATCTGCACAGGTGTCCTGGTATTTAAATCAGGTAGAAACAAACCTTATCAGAGGCTTCAGGATGCTCTCAGTGAGTGTTATGATGTGAGACCGGAGGCGTTGTGTGAAAGTGTCTGCACAGTCAACGTCAGACTAATCTTTATGTTGTGTTCTTCTCGCCTGATCGTCTTGGTTATTTGTTGCAGACTGATGATACAGGAATAACCTGCTCATCCCCCGTGTGTGTGTGTGTGTGTGTGTGTGTGTGTGTGTGTGTGTGTGTGTGTGTGTGTGTGTGTGTGTGTGTGTGTGTGTGTGTGTGTGTGTGTGTGTGTGTGTGTGTGTGTGTGTGTGTGTGTGTGTGTGTGTGTGTGTGTGTGTGTGTGTGTTCCTGCAGTGTGTACTCTACCTGTGGGCTCTGAAGATCAACCACCCCAACACCCTCTTCCTGCTCAGAGGCAACCACGAGTGCCGGCATCTCACAGAGTACTTCACCTTCAAACAGGAGTGTAAGTCCTGCCGGGCCTGTCATCAAAAGCCCCCCTCACACAGCGATGTGGATATTATGATCTGATCTGTGTGTGTGTGTGTCCTGTGCAGGTAAAATAAAGTACTCTGAGCGTGTGTATGACGCCTGTATGGATGCGTTTGACTGCCTGCCGCTGGCTGCTCTCCTCAACCAGCAGTTCCTCTGCGTGCACGGAGGTCTGAGCCCCGAGGTCACCTGCCTGGACGACATACGGAAGGTAAAAAAAAAAGGCGTTTTTCTAACATAATTATTATTTAATCAATAAACAGTACTGACTGAAGCTGTGGAGCTAAGACTAGCTTCTCACTCTGAATCCTGAAGGTCTGAGTGTTGTAAGATGAACGACATGCAAACAGCTGAAACTGAAAGTCAATTTAACGATAACTCAACACTTTTCTTAAACTCAAGGTGTCAAACATTTGCTGCTTCCAGCCTCTTGAAAGTGATGGTTTGCTGCTTTTTGACAGTTAAAAAAGAGTCTTTGGGTTCGAACTGCTGGTTGGACAAAAGGAGAAATTTGAAGAAGTCAATATTAGATATTTGATTGTACCTCACACGCTGACATTACCCAACACATTGTGCCGACTGCCGATGCCAATACGTGCTCGATTTTATCCACATAAATGCAGAAACACATTATTATGTCTCGTCCTGTCATGATGCCCACCGACAGATGCAGACATAAAATACAGAGCTCACATTTAAAAGCATCATCGTACCGGCCTGTCATGGAGCTGATAAAAGTCAATATTTAATTTTAGAGCCTTTAGTAGCTGATTCGATGATGTGCAAATGTAATCGTGCATCCCTTAAAATAACTGAGTTGCCGCCCGGGCTGTGATGATTCAAAGTTAAACTGGAGATCCACAGAGCTCTGTCTGCCAGCTGTCGGTGATTTACCCTCCACATCTGTCTCACACTGACAGGATGCATCACACAGATTGTGAGTGTGCAAAGAGACACAACAAAGATCTTATTTTTCAAACATCAAAAATGACAGGGATTGGTTTGTTTTCTTCCTTTACTGAACCGTCTGTATGATGCATAAACATTCAGACACAAGCAGGACTCTGACATGTGTGGGTTAGACACAAATGACGGCTGATGCCATTTGAAAGCTGCAGAAAGCAAAATTCTGATGTGAAGATATTTGTTTAATTAGATGTCTCATGAGTTTAAACTGCGTGTGTTTGTGCACAGCTGGACCGGTTCAAGGAGCCTCCTGCCTTCGGGCCGATGTGCGACCTGCTGTGGTCGGACCCGGGCGAGGACTACGGCTCAGAGAAGACCCAGGAACACTTCTGCCACAACAGTGTGAGAGGCTGCTCTTATTTCTACAGGTAGGACTCGCTGCTGGACTTCATCCGTCTGCTGCTGGAAACATTTCACATTTAAAAAAAGACAAAAAGCTGCTTGCTCGCTAATCTGAGCTGATTAAAGCTTTTACAAACAATGGCTTATCTCTGGATAAGTGACCGCTGGTTAAATCCGCTGTCAGACTGATACAGAAAATAAATATTAGCATTCTCTGGCCTGTCTTAATATTTGTACTGAATCTGCCATGTTGACACCACATGGAGGTCACAGGGAGGGGAGCAGCTGCTGCTCTAAAGCCTCTTTTATCCTGCAGGAGTTTGTTTTAGTAGCTGGACGTTTAAATGACTCACTGAGAAATGACACAGCATCCCTGTAGCCCTGATGAATCTGTTAGTGAACACAGACTGCTGTCAGGGTTAGACTTATGTGGTTGGTTCAGTCCCACCCATCACTGCTCAGCACCAACACAGCCTGAAAGCACCTGCAGGTAGTTTCTGGTTTTCAGTAGGGATGCGCGATATTATCAGCACGTTATCGGCATCCGCAGATACACGACTTTCTGCCGATATTATCCACAGATAAAACAACGCTTTAATTCTGCCTAAATGCTCGATGACTCCCTGAAATAGCTTGATGTAATGCTACGACATTAACTCAGCATGAGTGTGCTCGCACTGCCTACACAAAGTTATCAACAATGTACAAATGAAGATTAAAAAGTCTCAGAAACTCAGTTAGCTCGACATTTTACCAACTTAACATCAAACACGCTGAAAATACACTCGCAGCCAAAGCCGACGCTAACAGAGAGTAACATAAACATCAGAGCGAAAACTCGCTCACATGTTCATGGACGCACACACGATAAAAAGAGTCCGTCTGCGATCACTGATGTCTCTGTAGTAGGTGCAGTAAACGCGTCCGGGCATGTCTCCCTCACTGCCGTGTTTTGGGGGATGCTGCATTCAGGTGCGCTCAGAAACGTGAGTGATCAGACACGTGACCTTTTGTACAACGCCTCTTCCATCAAGCGTGAAGAAGGGAGCACGATGTCTGCGGTGTGGCAGTTTTTGGCCACGACAATAAGAGCAGGCATGATAAAGTCAACTGAAATAAAGTCGACTGCGTGTCTGTCTGCTCCGCCCTCCGTCACACCTGCAGCTCTGATCCAGCAACGACACAGCGGACTGTTCTCAGTCACAGAACGACACATGAAGACGTTTGGTGACGTCCCTTTCTCGTCTCATAAAGAGGCAAACGTTACTGACAGGTGGGAAGTTAAAGACAGGATAATTCCGTCTCATTTTTTGTTCCTAGGGCCGCTATGTTTTTGTTGCCGTGGTATTGAGTATCACAGTTTTAAATTCTGGTATCAAGACAACTCACTGATGCGTTAAAGTGACAGTGTGCATGTTGTCAGACCGAAAGTAATGCTCACCTGGTAAAAATCACTGCAGTCAAAATCAAGACTCAGAGCTGCCTGATTTTACTTCCAACCTGACTTCATGATTAACACTGGTGTGAAAGTGTTGCAGCCCTCGGGGCCACACTTTTCCAGGCGGACAGTCAGGTGTGTTTAGTCCCTTTTTATTGTAACATGTCTGAGGAGAGGAAGAGGCTGCCAAGATGAACATGGTGACATAACAGACACTGCAGTGTTTTGTACTAAACGCCTCTAAGAGCTTTGGTTTGTAATTTTCTGCAGTCGTTTCTGTAAAGATCAGAGAGAAACTCCCACACCTCCTCCTCCGTAAGAGCCTTGACCTTAATTGATCTCTAATTTTAGCACTTTTAAGCATCTCTTGTTATACTCGCGCTCTTCTTTACTGTCATGGAAACCAAGGTGACTGCAGACAGCCGAGCTGGGGGAGGATTGCAGGATGAGCCGCCATCTTGGACCAACATTTGGAGAAACATGAAACAGTCGCTCAGTGAAGCAGATCAGTGTTTGTTTGCCAAACTGGCATCTCACACTCTAAAGAAACAAGCGGCTCCTTCATCGTCTCCTGATGTTTGTGTTGTAACTGGTGTTTTTTATTTCTCCCTGCAGTTACCCGGCAGTCTGTGACTTCCTGATGAACAATAACCTGTTGTCTGTAATACGAGCACATGAAGCCCAGGATGCAGGGTGAGTGATGCACCTGTTGGCACAGAGCAAAACTAATATAATATTGATAATGTGTTTTCACTAATGTAGTCGGTTATAAAGCAGATTCCAGAAATAAAGACCGTACATGATACAAGAACATAGGTAATAAAAACATACAAGAAAAGGATAAACACACATCTTTTTAAGGTATTGAAGTTAAATGGAATAAGATAAGAAGTTATAACTGTTATTAAAATAAAGATTAATAATATATTAATAATAATTCTCATCCCAAACTAAAAAGGCTCTTTTACTCTGCTTCTAAAGGGGAAGTTTGTTCCCATTAAACAAATTTCTGTTGGACATGATTTGCAAGGCATTGTGGGATTGACCAGCGAGTCAGAGTGAGTGTTTATACAAATTAATTTGCAAACTGAGGACGCAGTGTGTTCACAAAACCTGTCGACAAAAAAGCAACAGAGTGGAGGGTCAGAGGGTTCAGTGTGTGCCATCTGTAGAGGAGAAGATCTTTGTTGTCATCCAGGATCACTGATACAAACACAAATTTAAGTGCTGCTCCGATCAACGTCGTGCAAACTGAGGGAGGAAGCGCAGGCTGCTTATTTGGCCAATGTGTACAAATGTTTCTTTACTTTAACTTTATCGTTTGTATAATGTCGTCTTCTCCGTCAGGTATCGAATGTACAGGAAAAGTCAGACGACAGGCTTCCCTTCTTTAATCACAATCTTCTCTGCTCCTAACTACCTGGATGTGTACAATAACAAAGGTAAGAGAAGTGAAGGAGGGTAACCATGGCAACAGGATAGAAACCTTGAAGCCCTGGCAACAGGAGACAGGAAGTGCCTGATGAAGTACAAAATGTTAATGTGTGTGTGTGTGTGTGTTTTGTGTTCAGCGGCGGTGCTGAAATATGAGAATAATGTGATGAACATCCGGCAGTTTAACTGCTCCCCTCACCCCTACTGGCTGCCCAACTTCATGGACGTCTTCACCTGGTCCCTGCCCTTCGTCGGAGAGAAAGGTGAGGCTGCTGTCACCTCTTGTTGTTTCCACTGACAGGCTCAGATTGTTCTTCTAAGTGTGTGACAACATGACAGAAAGGATCCCTACAGAGATAGACCTTTTTGTTACAGAGGAAGATGATTGTTTTAACCACACACAGACGTTACATCGCTCTCTGCACACACACCAGACTCCATTCATAAAAACACTGATTTTACTTCACAGACCACAGGAGGTACAGGTCTGTGATCAGTTAGTTTGTTTGTGGTATTGTGTGAGTTTTGTGTTATAAATTGTCAGTTCAGGTCCAACACAATATTTGTGTTACACACAATAACACAAAAAGCTAACGTATCGATGCAGCAGTAGAGCAGCAGCAGTAGAGCAGCAGCTCCTGTGTTCTGCAATTAAATTTACGCTTTTTGTCAATGGAGTCTGGTGACTTTGAAGAAAGCGACTTAATCGCTGTTTCATCCACACTGTCGTACATTTTTTAACTTCTCCAGCTTTTTAAAGAGACCTTAAGAATCTGTCCAGTGACACAGATGGGAGTGATGTATCATGTGACATAGCTTCAGTATCAGAGTCTTGATTTGTATAATTGTTACATAATTAGATTGACTGTTTCCTGATACAGATCAGATCATTTGAACGCTCAGTGATTGTTTTCCATAACTGGCTGCACATTAAATGGCTTGAATCTTTTGTAATTAACACGTTTATAGTTTTTGCATCTGAATTGAAACACAGCTTTAATTGATTAGAGACTGACGATTGATAATTGATTGATAATAATGTGATTCTGATTTAAACCACCAAGCTCTGACAATTTTAATCAATGTATTTGTTTATTTAGGGACTGTGCACATTAATACAAATAAATAAATCATTTTTATTATTGATTTATTTGCCAAAAATATCACTTTTTTTTTGGTCTATGAAACATAAAACGTAACGAGTGACGTCTTTAAATCGCATCCTTTCTCAACAAATCTTTAACCAGTCACACAGATGAATCATTTATTAATTTATTAAGGCTTGTCGTTATTTGTGTCAGGTGAAGCCTGTAGTTGAGCTGCAGGTGACGCTGGTGTGTTGTTGTGTTTGCTCACAGTGACGGAGATGCTGGTGAACGTGTTGAACATCTGCTCTGACGACGAGCTGATGTCTGAAGGGGACGACACGTGTGAGGGTAAGAGGAAGTCAAACCATCACACACCACTGCTTCACTTTCTCTCCATGAGATCAAACTGATTCTAGATGAAGAAGAGAGATACCTAAAGCTCCTCTCGTTGTAGGACACCTGAGACTTTCAAGTTCTCAGATGTTCTCCTGATCAAGTAGCTCACACTTCTCAAAGATTACGTTTCAGATTGTCCTTGAACACACCACAGAGCAGAGTTTCCTCAGCTGCGTTACCACATGATACTGAAGTCATTAAAATGAACTGAGTGTGTTTCCTGGATGCAAATTGATTTTCAGATGTGATGAAACGAAAGGAAACTAGGATGGAAATAACCCAGCAGGAAGCTCCAGTCAAACAATGCCTGCATTTGATCCTTTTTGTACCCAGATAAAAAAAATACTATCAATGGTTTTTCTTTCAGCCAATCGTCGCAGACTTTAAACTTGTTAATGCAACATTTGATTTGCCCTTTACTGCAGCAGCACAACCCATACAGTGTGTGTTGTGGTGAACATGAGCACTGCACACGTGACCAGTTTGAAGTTAAGATGTATTTGTGTTAAAATCATGTGGATGAGGAGGAGTGGTGAACAACTGAATCCACCCATTCACATGCCTCGTATCTAAGCACTTTACTGGTTTGAGTATCACTTTAAGATTTAACATTTGAGGAGTAAATCGGGTGATAGTCTATGTTTTACTCTTTCTCTTTGAACCTCATGTTCAGGCCCAAACGTGCGTCTCAAACCTGCCTGACTTCCTGTAAGCCTGGCATTTTTATTATAGAATAGAATCTGAAATAATCCTGAAGTAATGGAAAAGATGAAGATCAAAAGAAACAAATGCACAAGATATTTTGTCTGCTAAAAATAATGTTTGAATCTTTTAAGGGCAGACACAGATTTCTGTGTCGATAACAAAATATTATAAATAATGATGCACGATCAGATCAGGCTGTTTAAGAGGCAGGGGCTTTATTTATGTATATCACCTCCAAAACTGTACAAATGGGTGTTTCAGTGAGGTGTGTTGTGTACGTTGTGGACATCTACTAGCACCTCAGCACCGTCTGTCTTCCTGTATGTTGCTCTTAGCTCATTGGTTCCTCCTGAAGACTTTTAAAACACCTGACATTATATAGTTTCTTGATTGTAAGGACTCACTAAGTTCCTAAAACAGCTTCTTATTGTCAGATTTTTTATGTGTGTCAAGCAGCAGACAAAAAAGACAGATATTAGATTAGGTTGTTGACAATGTAAGGTTGCTCCCTCTAGTTAAATATATGCACTGTAAAGCTCTCCTATTGTTCTATAATCATCTTTTTACATGCAACTACTTCCATCATCTTCTCGCCACATGTTCAGTGCAGGCGTTTGAGCCTTTTTAAACATCTTAAATCAGCCGTGCGCAGGCTTCAAAACCGTCGTTTATACTCTTAATGCAAATGTGCAAACTGCAACACAACATGAAGAACTAGTTTGGTGATCTCTAATCATAACGAAGAACACGAAAGCCGCAGGATATGAGGAAGCTTAAGTGCATTCGTTGGGGACTATTTTCAGCAGCGGATAGATCTACTTGTGCCGCTGCCGTGTGGCTCATTGATAATAGCTGTCAGCCGTGCTGTATGGCTGGTAATGTCTGTGGGTATAGTTGGCATTAAAGAAGAAGTCAGAGGCTTGAGAAGCGTAAAAATGGGCATGTTGCAAGATTGCCCTTGAGGCGTCTTTATCACTGAATATAATCAATCAGTCCATCTGAGGAGGAAGTGATGCCCTGAAGGAAGTCGAAGTGTGTGTGTCATCACAGCGCAGTGTTTGTCCACACAGAGCCAACGAGTGCCACAGCTGAGCCTCTGCAGTCTGTTGTTGGGTTAAACCACACAGTCCCAGGAGGGTACACTTTCCCCTCAGGCTGTGTTTGCAGAGCTGCTCTTTGATTCTGTCTTTCGGCACAAATAGAACTTTTTTATTGAGTTGAACTTCCTCGATGTTGATTCTACGTGAAGCCGGCCAGCAGCTTGACAAACGGTTGCTTTAAAATGTTTTCTCATGATTTTAGACCAAACTAAGCACGCAGAGATATTCAACGCGCTGCAAATATCTGTGCATGAATGCGAACAGGAGAGTGTCAGTGTCCCAGGAATACAACGATCATGCCCTAGATTTTGGTACTACAGTTCCCATAATGCTTTGCAGGGAGCAAGTGCTGCAGGTGTAAGGGGTGTCTTTTTGTCTCTGATTTCTGAGTGTATTTATAGAAGTTTATTCTGGGCGTACATCAGAGAGAGAGGCTGCATTTATATGGAGCCTTATACTCTGATTATATGTTGGTTTAAAGGCTCAAACAGAATAACAAGACTCCATGAAACACTTTAATCATAATAAAAAGGCCCAAGCTTAATTAGATTTCAACCGGTTAAAATCTTTCTGTAAACCGATCAAGGAAAATATTTGACCATGTAAAGCTCTGTCTCTTAAATGTGCGGGGACTTTGTCTTCGTCTTTCTCCACGTCCCAAAAACGGCGGCTTCCAAGCAGACCTGGACCTCTGCTAGAACATGTTTATCATGTCTGCTTTTCTTTGTGCCCAGCTCATCAGTCCCAGAAGGTGCTTGATATTTGTCATTACAATTGCAGGATGTTGTATCTCCTTTTCGACTTGCATCAGGTTTGCAGACCTCCAGTGTAGATAGTTTAGAGTTTGGCTCCAGGTGTCTGGCTGTCACACATCTCCTGCAGGTCAAGACTCTTACGTAAACATTACATTCTCTTATTATGAAACTGAAACAGCCTTTTGGAGCCCAAATGATTCATCAACAGGAATGACATATTGTGTGCTGTTAAAGTAGAACGCTCACTTTACAGAACATGTCATTATGTGAAGGTAAAGAAAGATAAACCAACACCTCTCACTGTTGTTACTGAGAGTGCTCAGAAACAACGCTGAGTTTTGGTTACACTTTTTACACCGCTGTATAAACGTGTCCTGCACACGAGGACGAATGTAATGTAAGCAAGAATCCAGCAGGCTCTCTCATATTGGAGATTTTCAGGCTGTAACCAAAGATTACGTTTGGAGCTGGCATTGCACAGCAAACATTCAGTTATTACTCGGGGCCACCCGAGTATCTCTGCAGTGTGTGCTCAACACACCGAGCTCTGATTGTTGTGTGCTTTTCTTATTTTTCTCACTATTTCTTCCCCCTGACTCCCGTTGTTTGACTCTGCTCTTCAGGTGGAGCTCCAGCTGTGAGGAAGGAGGTGATCAGAAATAAGATCCGGGCGATTGGAAAGATGGCTCGTGTCTTCTCTGTGCTCAGGTGGGTTTTTGTTCTCCACTGAATGTGATAGAAAAGTAGAGCCGGCCACCTTCAGTTGAACCGTTTTAATAGTGAGGAAGCTGATGTGCAATAAAGAGTAATGAGGTTTAAATTGATCTGCTGCTTTCTGAGCTTTTCCTGAATGATTCTTTTTATTTTCATACTGATTGTTGATTCGTTTTGATTCAATGCTCAGTTTCTGGTCATGAAAGAAGTCTGTATTTCTTAATCATGTTTAAGGACCATAAATAAAGTTATTTGACAGGAAGCTCTGCTGTGGAGTTACTCTACAGTTCTCTACTTTTCCAGTCTTGCTCTACTTTACTAAAAGGCTAATGACTTCTCCCTGATTTACATGTGTCCTCCTTTAATCCTTTGGAAGTGTGTCACAATAATTTGTCCTTTAATGATGAATGCTCCTGCTCAGAAAATGTCTCACAGTTATTTTATGTCCCAGAAAAGCATCACAGGTTGTTTTCTGAAGTTAATCTTCCAATCATGGTGATTATTAGTGATAACTGATCGTAAGATTCCGGCCTCTTAAAAGTGAATGTTTTTCTTTCCTCCTTTATGACTCCAAACAGAATATCTTTGGATTGTGGTCAAAGCAAGACATTTGATGACTTCATCTTGGGCATAACAAACACTGATGTCCCCATTAAACGACATTTTATAGACCAAACGACAAACTAATCGATGCATTTAGAGTAATGAAAATAATCATTAGTCGCAGCCCTTTTTATTAGTTATTATAATGTATTATAATTTCTAAGTTTATTAATATTCTATTTTATTAATGTGAATATGCAAGATAACTAAAGTTGCTAAAGATGTAGAGGAGTGAAACATAGAGAAACACAGGTAAAGAGCACCTAATTTTGGACTGTTATCACTGGTAAAAATTAAAAGTGCTTTAAGATATGTTTTCCTTCTCTCAGCAGATCAGGACATTTTGTTCTCAGCATAATTTTATTCATGTACATAAATTGAAATACAAACAGTAACATAAAAAACACTTGATATAAAATCTGCAGAAATCAGAGTTAAAAGAAGTATGCTGTTCCTGCATGTATGAATGAACGAGTGGTCTAAGGATTGTTCCCTGTGGAACTCCAGATAGAATGTGTTTCAACAAAGTCTAAAGTTTAGACACAAAAATAGAAACTTTAAAAATGAGAGGGAAAGACAGTTTGTTTGTTTGTTTGTTTGTTTGTTTTAACTATTAAGGGGTCGAAGCTGTCTGTCCGGCTCTGGTCAGGCAGCTGTATCAAAGGTCACTGACCGCTCTGACAGAGTTTGTATCTGTGTTTGCGTTGACAGAGAGGAGAATGAGAGCGTGTTGCAGCTGAAGGGCCTGACCCCGACAGGAACGCTGCCTTTGGGAGTTTTGTCTGGAGGTCGGCGAACTCTGCAAAGCGGTAAGTGTGAACGCAGCCGAGCATCCAAACACTAACACAGAGTCCAGCTAACACTAACTCCCTGTGCCTGCACTCACACTGAGAGACTAACCGCAGAAACACTCAAACATACACACAGCGAGATGGAAATGTCAAGTGGTGTCCTCTCCTCCTCTGAAGAACCATTCTGTTCAAACATCTGCTGCCCTTTAAAGACAACGAGCTACAGAGAGCGGAGCTGATCCAGGCTGATGAAATGTGTCTCTGTTTAGTTTATCTACTAATGTTTTTACTGATATCAATAAAAGGAATTAATCTACAGTTTAATGCATTGTAATGCGCCCCAGAGGTAGTTTAACCACACGGTAACTAAAGAAGCTAAAGACACAAACCTCATAAGATACACAGATGAATAAAAGGTTTCTCTTTGCTCTTTTTGACAATATGTAAATTCATGTCACGATTATTGTGTCCAAAATATCTGCCGTTTACAAAATTAAGTAGGTTTAGGTGAAAAACACTGAATGTCAATATTAATTCTGTTTGTTTACGACACTACAGGGGGTATTTAACATGTTTGTCTTTTGTCTGAAACTAGAGCCTAACTAATATATATATATATATATATATGTGTGTATATATATATATATATATATATATATATATATATATACATACATACACATACATATATATATACATACATATACGTATCGCAGATATTCGGTTTCAACATGTATTTTTTCAGATTAAACAACTTTTTTTACATAACGCATAAAGCAGAAAACGCTTGAGGTGTTTCAGAAATGGGGTCATCACCTTGTTTGTCCAGCAGAGTGCACTGTAACTCAATAATTTGCAATATACCAAACTGTAGAAATACTCAAGTAAAAGTCCTGTATACAAAATACACTTTACAAAAATAAAAGTTTGTAAAAATAAGATCAGATGTAGAATCGTGTATCATCAGCGTAGAATGAGATAGTTGCTATCATGTTCCTTTATAATTTCCCAGTTGTAGCATGAATGAATTAAAAACTAGTGGTCTAAGGATTGAACCTTGTGGAACTCCGGATAGAATAATAAAGTACTCCTGCAGATGAATCAGTCAAATAGATCAATTATACACAGACAGTCTTTTATAAAGTTGTAGAGAAATGTCTATTTTCATTTCAGCTAAAAAAAATTCACGATATTTAGTGCTACATCTGTAATCTATGAATTTTCCCATACTAAAATCGTATAGTTTCAGTCTCAAATATTTCATACTTGTTTGGAGGTCACTTTGGGTAAAAGTTCCAGTTGCCATTTAAGCGCTAGACATCTAATTGATCATCTGACAGGCAGATGGTGATCGTTGAGCCCGATCATCAGACATAATAAATCAAATTGAGGGTCAAAAGACGACTAATCTGGAGCAAATGAACCACAGTTAAATCGGCACGCCAGGTTTAGATCGGCTGTAATAAAAACATTGTAAATATTATATTTAGCTTCGGTCTGCACAGGGCTAACAGTTACCCCCTGCTAACAGACTTTATGCTAAGCTAGCTCACGCTCAAATGTTAAACTAATCTGTTGTTGCTGGTCTTTGAGGGCAGCATGGTGTACACTCATTATTAATTCTGCCTTTTGTTAATGTAATGTTATTCTAAGTATTCTTTCTGTGCCTGTGTGGTCAGCAGTGGTTTGATGGAGGGGGGAGGGGCTGTATGATGATTGCCTCCATGTTAACAGGACTGACTGATTGCAGTGTTAATAACGTGACTGACTGAATGCATTGATAACGTTCCCACTCTCTCTCCATTGGTTTTGGGCATGGCACTTCTACTCACGCTTACACAGCCACCGTAGAGGCAGAAGAGGCACGAGGTATGCAACCATTTCTAATCTACCTGTACCTGTATTTCTACCTGTATGTGTCCGTGTCCTCTCTGTTCTGTCTCATGGATTTATACCGATGTGATGATGTGATTCTCGTGTCCAACGCTGTCACAGTTAGAGAGCCACTTTACCCTCAGTCCTGTTGTTCTAAAATGTCAAAATGAAGCTTTAAATGTCATCGTTGTTTGTGCTGAGAGCTTGTTTCCTCCGGCAGCCGAACCACAGCCTGCGATTCATTTTCATGTTGAAGTTAACACAACTGAGAAGGACTTCTTAGGTTTAGTGAGGAAGCTAATATCATCAGAAAAATGTAGCAGATTTTAATACGTTTGTTTGAATCTTTTTATGAGACGTTTTTACATCATGAAATGAGAGCTGCTGATCTGAAGAGTGTCTTAATTCTGCTGTATTCAAGTTTAATGAAAGTCTGTTTCTTTGTCTTCATGCTGTCGTTGTCCTGTTCTGAAGTAAGTTCCCTCTCCCACCAGTCCTCCCAGTATTCTGTAGACCATTAAACACAGCACGGTCAGACCTTAAAGAGCAGCAGTGAAGCTCAGTGTGTGCACAGGGTGTGAGATGAATAAGGATGATGTGTACTGAAAAAGTTTGATTTCAACTGATGAAAAAAGAAGGCAAAGACAGAAGTGTACATTTCTCTTCAGTGTATTCATAAAAACAATGATGAGTCAGTCAATAACTGTAGACACGTCCTGCTGTGTCTCCGGCTCTCTGCTGTCGCTCTGCTCTCACACGCCTCTGTCTCCTCGCAGCCATTCAAGGCTTCAACCCGCAGCACAAGATCCAGAGCTTCGAGGAGGCCCGAGGTCTGGACCGCATCAACGAGAGGATGCCTCCCCGCCGGGACAGCAAGCAGCAAGAGGGCGTCCCCTCCCTCAACAACCTGCCCGCCAGCACCGGACCCCCGGACAAGAACGGCACCAACGCACAGGCCTAAATCCTCCCCCTCTCCTCCCTCCGCTTATCTCCCCTCTTCTTCTTCCTCTCTTCCACCTCTCCTTCCTTCCTTGCTTCCTTCCCTTCCCCTCTTGTCTCCTTTAAGAGCAGGAGAAGAGGCAGTTCAGTCCGAGCGACTCTCACCACGCTTAATTTATTTTATCATCTATTAAATATCATAGTTTAAGACTGAACAGGATAAAATCTCAAACGCACACGCGACGTGGACTTTTCTAACCGGGAGGCGACACCTTTCTGTCCGTCAGCGTTTTGTTCTGTGTCGAGGGAGGAAGTGACGCTCATTCAAACGCTGTGTTCGTGCCCACACACACACACGCACACACACACACACACACACACGCACACACACACACACACACACACACACACACACACACACACACAGAGTCAGATCCATCCTTTCTTATGCCAATGATAGTGTGACTGAGCTCTGAGGAGCGAGTATTGACATTTATATTATATATGTATATTTTAATTGTTCCCTCTTTTCAATGTGATGTTTTTTTTTTACAACACATAGATTTAGGCTTAATTATCCAAAATGGGGGGGAGGGGGAAAGGGGGAGGGAGAGAGGGAGATATAAAGGGTTATTTTGCTTTATTACAACTCAAATGTTGGAGAGTTTGACGACAGTCGGAACCTCTCGTCTCTGGACCGCGTGTTCTGATTTAATGTCGAACTGTCCGGCTCTTTTTTCTCTCGGTTCTGGCGACATTATACTCGACAAAGAATGATCTGAGACGTCATTAAAACCAAACCTGACGGGTCGACAGACACGAGCGCTGAAGTGGAAACAAACTGCAGATCAGATCCATTTAGTTCAAGAAGACGTGAAAGCTGTGCTGAAAGCGTCCGTCACAGTTTAGAGACGTTTCAGCTTCAATCTTAAAGTGTTGAAGCTCAACAATAAATCCCAAACATGCCATCATTAACAGTCGGTGCATACGTGATCCCACTGGGTCAGAGTACACGCCCTGTGTCCCCACAGTGTCTTTACTTGTGTTTCACAACAGCCTGAAACCTGAAGTAATGTAACCATGAAGTGAACACGGCGGTGTAAGTCTGCGTCAGTGTACTGACATTATTTGGAGGCGCGTGCCACACAGCAGTTCACACTCCCAAAACTCTGAATCCTACATTTCCCATCATGCAACTTGATAGTGTCTCTGGATAAACAGCCAAGTCTCTTCAGTTCTGAACTTTGTGTTCGCCGTGTCCCAAAAACAAGCCGGCATCCAAAAAAGTCTTCACGCGGCGAAACGTTGTACGCTCTGAGTCTGTTAAATCTGCTCCGCGTAAACATCGTAACCGCCGGCTGTCACTCGAGATCACACTGGAGACGTTATGACTGTGCTTAGAGATTTGTCTTTGCTGGAGACATACAACACAGCCAACAGATTCTTCAAACGTCCAGCTCCCTGACGAGCTGCAGCTTCCTGTACATCCATAAGTCCTCATATCAACTTACAGAAATCCGTTTGTTCAGTAAGCGTGGCGCAGACCTGAAGCATCAGGGGTCCGAATCGTGTTCAACTCGCTCACCCTTCCCAGGAAACAAAGCAGGCATTTTGTCCGTGACGTAGCTCAGGTGTAAAATTAGTTGAATGTCCTTTGAATCATATTCAATCGTGGAACAATGAATTCCTTTTAATCCAGCAAACGCACTTTGATTAATCTGCTATCAAACCCCTGCAGGTTCACGTGAGGTGGATCAGCTGGTGGCTTGTTTCCGTCCTGTCTCTGACCCAGCAGACTTCTTTTAGTGCTCCCAGATCTCAGATCTGAACTTTGAGAGTCTAATGTTCCGGTTACTGACAGACATGATGGACAGAACTATAAAATATAGGCAGAGATATCCTTTAAAGAGATCTTCAGAGAAGCAGGAGAAGATGTGAGGTGTGTTTCAGGTGCGTAGACGGCAGCGATGAGTCGGACCCGGGTGGGTTTGATTGAACTGTTTTCTTCTTTGTTTTTCGGGGCGGGTGGGTAAAGTATGTCGGGAACGAGGCCTCTTTTCTGACTTCTGTTCGGTCTCAGAACATATCTCACAGAATGTACAGAGAAAAGTCAAATTAAATCAAGATTTCTGTTTTCTTTACAGCTCAATTTGAAAAAAGACGTTTTTTTGTCGAGTCCATGTATTGCGAGGCCTCTCATTTCTGTAGATGTTTCACTCCATTCAAATAAAAAACAGAAAAGTGACGGTGCTCGAGTGTCTGTTGAATGCTGCTGCTGCTGCTCAAGGACGCCGTCTCTGCGTCGCCGGCTGCCAATCAAAGGCCGGCGTGGGAGGTGTTGCTTTGTGCGGGGAGACGAGTGGCATTGAAACATCGCCAGCTCCTCGCTCTTCTATGTGTAGGCCCATATGTTCCTTAGCAACACAAACCCTCCACATTATTACCTGCAGTTCACTCCAGATGGACGAGCTCGCTGCTCAAGTTTGCCGCAGCGAGGCGGAAAAAAAGGTGGATGATGATAGAAAATCAGCCGTGGGGGCGTCTGAATACAACAAACGCAGTTTTACAGAACCTGTCACGACATGAGGTGTGAAACTATCTGCTACACAAAGGTGTGAAACTGTGTAGTAACAAATCCAACAGGAGGTGTTATTAAAGAAGAATACACAATGAAGCTTTGAGGAAGAGTTACAACTGCAGGTCTGATTTATGTAACCGTGACATAAATAAATCATGCTGACACAAAACCAAAGCGGCAACAATAAAGAGGTCTGCTAACGCTACGACAACAACAGGTCATTAAACCATCAGAACGGAGCCACAGGCCGTCACAGGGAACAGACCGACAGGCAGCTGGAGGGGATTTCAACCATTTGACTGATTTTGCAAACCAAATGTCTTCAGGCAGGTCATCCCCAGGTGAGAGCACACCTTTGTCTGATACATGAGACCGTAACAGGAAGTGTGTGTGATGTGTTCGATGTCTTACATCAACCTGGGGGCTAAAACATTTATTTCAACAATCCAGTCATCCCTCCTGTCTGGCTCTCTCAAGAGAAGCATCTCTCTGATGTGGATGTTGAAGCAGTACATCTTGCTGACAGAGTCCTCTGTGTGTGGGCAGTGCCTACATGTACCAGGATGCATTGCAGCCTTGTATTTCTTCAACCTGATCTCTGGAATATAAAACGCATCCTCTGCGCTCATATTTTAGGATTTAATCGACAATACAGAACAAACAGGTCTTTCATATTTAATATCTATATCTATATCTATATATATGTATAGAAACATTTAACAGATTCAATCAGAGGCTCACAGACGTTTTGCTTCACGTTGTTTAGTACGGAAGCCCTGAGCGGACATGCAGCAGTCCATCTTATTTACTCTGATTTCCTGTGATAACGAGTCATTTCAGTTGTTTTCTCGAGATCTCGACTTATTTATCTCGTAATCTCGAGATAACAGCGCTGCACCAGCGTAACGTCACATGACCATAACTCGTATCTCCAGAGAACAAACAGAAACAGGCTTAACTGACCTCATCAGTGTGGGCGATGGCAGCATGGCGGGTCCTGCTCGTTGACCTCACAGTGAGCAGCCTGTTACATCTACATCGACAGAAAATGATCCCGTTATCACGAGAAAACCAGAAGTCTTCATGAACCCAGAGAGGAGCATCGGTTGTTGCGACAGCACAAAGACGAGTAGCAAGAAGGCGAATAGAATCGACTCATCTCGAGACAACGAGGAAATAAATGAGTCGAGAAAACATCCGAAATGACTCATCACAGGAAAAACTGAGTACGTCAAATGTACAGACACATGTCCACGTTGGGCTCCTGTAGTTTCTCTTTGAAACTGGTCACATGGTTTAACATTCAGTTATTTTTCACCTAAAATCAACTGAACTAAAACAAATGAATCACCTGATGACCCCTCAGATTTACCTGTTGACCTTTGGAGGGGTCTGACCCTTAGTTTGAGTATCGTAACCAAACTAGCTGACTGTTCTAATAACTAGTTCAGTCTTTGCTCAGTTTGTATGAGAACCGTTCCCTCTCCTTTGAATCCTTCCACTCCGATAACATCATGATGTCTTACAGGATGCGACGTGTTAAAGGAGAGAATAAAAACAGGAGACGTGATCTGTTTTTCTCACATTTATTTGACTCCTTTACATCGTACAACAGAAACAATGAGGACTGGATGCTGTGAAGGTGTCGCCAGAATAAAAGCATGAAGACGACGGCAGAGACGTTTTCTACCTCGAGACACGATCTGATGACGCTACCATGTTGAATAGAACGAACTGCTCCTTTAAAATGTCGGTGTGTGTCTGAACCGAGGAAATGTTAAAGCCAGGAATCATAAAAAAACTGTACAGCAATCATATTTTCAAAATAAGAGTTCACAGTAGCAAACAAACTCAGTAAAAATTACAATCGTCAAATAAATAAAAAGCTCCACTTAATAAATAGATTTTACAATCAGTTACATGTTTATTACGTGACATTGATCAGCTGTCATTCAAGTCAGAGCAGAGGCGTCAGAGGGCTGGCTCAGGAAGTTTGTGTAGCGTTAGCTAGCTCAAATTAGCCTCCCAACTGAAATCACAGTAACCATGAACCGTGGGTGCACCTGGCTAACCAAGCTAGTGCCTGTGTTTGCTAACCTGTCCGTACTCTCCCGAGATGGAGGCAGACAAAATGTGAGTCTTTAGAACGTTAGGCGACAGAGCTGCTCGCATGGCGGCCGAGTCTGAAATGAGTCCAACATAATTACTCAACACGTGATTGTAAACCCATGGATTTTGTCCCTGTCAGGATCCTGTAGAAATGATGACTTTTCTTTGATTGGTCGAGCCTGCCAATTACAAGTGAACCAGCTCCATGACACCAGACGATAGCTGCTAACATGCTAATGTGACTTCCTGATTCAGACCTCTGCAGCTCAGTGAACTAAACACAGAGAGATGAAGAAGATGATGATGATGATGATGATGATGATGATGATGATGATGATGGTGGGGATGAGTGGACACAGGATGAGGATGATTTGCAAGCAGTGGTGATTATAAGTGCAGCACAGGTAATATGAGTGTCAGTGCGTCAGGTAAGGTTAGTCAGAGTAAAGGGTAAATCAGGGCCAGCCTTCAGTTAACTCTGATCCTCGGGGGGGAGGGGCCAGCACACATCCAGGGACATGATTGGTTAGTAAGATGGCGGACATGTTTGCGTGGACTAACGTGATGAATCGCTCGGTGGTATTGTTTCCTCCTCGTGCCTTCAGAGCAGGTGGTTCATCAAGTATTTCAGAGGAAATGAGGTCACTTCCTGTTAGAAAAGCGAGGCTTTCTTCTTCAGTTCATTTCGTTTCCACAAAGAGAGGCGGTCGAACTCGGCTATCGGCATCGCGAACAACTGCTCGAACTGCTCCGGAGACAGGTGCCTCTGAAGGGAGAGAAGAAGAATTAATCTGACATGGTCCAACGGCTGATCCAGGAGCAGAGTGAGTTTGTGTTTTCAGACTGTAGCTGTGTTAAATATCAGCACGGAGAGAAGTTACAGAGCTGCTCATCATTTCACTACGCGCTGCTGAAAGAAAAACAAGGACCTGTTCTGTTTGAGGATTATGGAGAGAACATTTCTCACTTATTCTCTGTTCAGGGCCAAATCATGCAGATTACACAACTGATCACACACACACACACACACACACACACACACACCTCCAGGCGAGTGCGGTCGACTCCTGGCGGCAGCTTACAGCGCCCTCTGTGGGTCACAATCAGTGCTTCATACGGATAAATCTGACAGGAGACAGAAAGAAAATGTCATTTACTCTAACCTGTCACCTTTATGTCCCCTCTCGCTCTCTCTGTCTCTCTCTCTCTCTCTCTCTGTCTCTCTCTGTCTCTGTCTCTCTCTCTGTCTCTCTCTCTCTCTCTGTCTCTGTCTCTCTCTGTCTCTCTCTGTCTCTCTCTCTCTCTCTCTCTGTCTCTCTCTCTCTCTCTCTCTGTCTCTCTCTCTCTCTCTCTCTCTCTGTCTCTCTCTCTCTCTCTCTCTCTCTGTCTCTCTCTGTCTCTCTGTCTCTCTCTGTCTCTCTCTCTCTCTCCCTCCACCTGTCTGTGTGTCGTTTCACATCTTTAAAACTCAAATATTTAAATACTATCTCTAGTATTTTCTGTACTTGTCTATTCTGCATTAAATATCATCGTTATAACCTGTGTGTCCTTCTGTTGTGTTGTTCTAACACTTCATCTCTATAAATCAAAAGGTCGCAGCTTTTTTATGTCTCCCGTTCTTCATCTCTAACTCTCGATATCACTCTGTCAGTTCCTCTTTCGATCACTATCACTCTTATGATCTCTCCTCTCTCTGTCGTTCTCTGCCTCCTGTTATTTATGTGTAAACTACATAAACTCTGTGTGCGTCTCTGCAGCTGTTTTCTCTGTGAATATATCTTCATGTATATTTTTGTGTAAAACCAGTTTTTGTCTGTATCTCTCTAAATCTCTGTATCAGTGTCTCCGTCTGTGCTTCTCTGTGTTTATATTTCAGCCCTGACATCCCAGCACGTGTTTAATGTCTGTGTTTGTCCCTCATCTCTTTCTCTTTATATAAGTGTCTCTGAATGTCATCATCTCCGCATCTCTTTAATACATAAACAGTTTTTGGGTTGTTTAAAGGCTAACAGTTTCCCCTAGCTTCTAGTCTTTGTGCTAAGCTAGGCTAACCACTTCCTGTTCCTTAGCTGTTTGCTTGTTTAGAGAGCCTGGACGCGTGTTGGCTGTGACTGAGTTGATGCAGCTGACGCCGGAGCGGCTCGCACCTTCTGCTCCAGGATACTCGGCAGAGAGTTCCCTCGGTCCATCCGGTCCCTCCGAGACTCTCCGTTCTGCACAAACACAAACACAGCATGGAGGATGCTCGCGTACGCTCTGATGAACAGAAACATCATCACAGTGATGACAAGCCAGAAGCAGAAGCAGGGTGCATGTAGCGTAGAGGTGCAGTGAACACACACGCACGCACGCACGCACGCACGCACGCACGCACGCACGCACGCACGCACGCACACACACACACACACACACACAGGCTCTGTTCAGGTGGATCAGGGTCGTGCAGACAGAGAAGAGTCAGAGCAGACTTGCAGCTGTTTAGTGGCACTGCTGATCACACCGGCCATGCACATGCTGCACATACAGGCTTACCTGAGCAGCTGCAAAGACACGACAACAGGAAGGTCAGAGTGAGGACGAGGTCATGAACTCAAAGGTCACAGTGATGCTAGCTTTATGTCAGGACTGTAAACACTTTGCTTCCTCTGGAGACACTTTAAAATAACAATTACAACAAGTTTCTGTGAGAGGGAGATACGACGATCAATATCAGTGTCATGTCTGTGAGTTACAGGCTGGAGTCAGAACTTAGCTTAGCATAAAGCAGGGAAACAACTAGCCTGACTCTGTGTCAGCATCCTGACCTCTCACAGTGTTAGCTTATGATGCTATGCTAATTGTGATCCTGGATGTGACACCAGGGGGTCATCTGCAGGGGAGCTACAGAACGTGCAGGTGGAATCTCACCTGGCCGACCTTTATCTCCGTCAGTGGAAAACTCTGCAGACTGCATCTGCACGCACAAAGGAAATCATTTAACCCTTCACGTCACGCACTACAGCAACCACTGTGGGTATTCATCTTCTAACTACAATGACACCTGTATCACTGGTAATGACTACTGGTAAGAATTAGAGCGAGTCATTGATCTCTGGTGTTTTAGTGACGTTTCTTTTAACAGCAGCATCCTGCCAACGATTCCTCCAACAAGCAGAAGAAGAAAACTCTCGTCTGTCACAGATTTCCATAAACACCGGAAACATCCAGATCTAAGGAGACCTCGATGAACCTGGGAACAACTAGAAGAGTAAAACAACACACACCCCGGATCAGGAGATGTGTGATTCATGTCTTTACAGAACAAACAACTGAACTTGAATGTTATGTTTATAAAAATATGAGTTTCCTTTTTTTCTCAGCATGTTCGGTAAAAGTTTGATGAACCAGCTGAAAGATGGGCCACAGTTAAAAGTCTTCATGGTCACAGGTGTGAGCTGGCAGTCGCATCAAATCCCGTTGACATGAAAGTTAAATGAAACATTAATTATTGTGATCACTGTCCAAACATCACCATCGTTATCCTTCAACTTGTCCGTTAGCGCCACCTTCAGGACAGACTCTACTGTAGCCAAATAACAGATGATCAGATGTAAGCAGGTGTAACTCGTACTGTAGGTTTCTGATCACATTCGTTCTGTCACTGCGTACAGAGCACGTACCCTGGTGAGTCCTGAGCCCGAGTGTGACGGAGACTTTGATGCACTCGCTGACAAACCTGCAGACAAACAAAAGAACCGTCAAAGAACCTCCTGAACCTGAACCTGAACCTGAACCGTGGAGACGCTCGGACAGTCTTACTGGTGTGCATGTGTGTTCTGTCGGGCAGTGACTGTGTCTTCCTCCGGAAATGAACGGCCTTCTCCTTCTCCTCCTTCAGGATGAGCCGACCCATGTTGGACTTGATCTGGATTCAGCACAAACACAGAAGCATCACTTCAATCTTTCCTCTGACGTTCTGACGCTTTCACTCAAACGTGACCCACAAACCTTCTCCAGCTCTTGCTCCTGCAGCGTCTTGGCCTCGTCTGTCAGGTCCTCAAACTCGTCTTCCTCCTGCAGCTTCTTCTTCCGCCACTCAATCTCTGCAACAGATCAAAAATCAAGTTAGAGGCTGGACACAGACACGGTGTTCAACCTGCACCAGCCTGCAGTCTGGAGCAGAGTACAGCCAGAACCTTCAGGAGCAGGGAGTTAAGCTTGACCTGATCTCTGGGCCAGAACAAACTGGACTGAAGATGAACTGACGCTAGAAGCTGCTTCATCAGTTAGTTCGTAACAATACCAGGTTAGTGGCAGGTTTAGATCAAACCTCTGTTAAACTGGATTCAAGTTTAAGGTGGACTTAAGTCAAACTTTGTGTGCGTCAGGTTTAAGTTCAGACCTCGTGCGGCTCTGAGGTGAGTTCTAGAGGAGACGGTAAATGGTTTGATGATTTAAAGCTAAGCTGCAGATAAGCTAACGGTGGAGCAGCCGCCCCTGCGTGTTGTTGATGTGGTGTTACCCATGGAAGCCAGAGAGGGGGGGCAGGGCCAGTACTCGGTCTCGATCTTGGACGGCTGGTTTGGATCTGGAGGCTGAGCTGCAGGAAACTTTGCTGACTGAATGACGCCGCGTCCTTCAACATGTTTATTAGCATCTGCAGAGAAGAAAGGATCGTGAAGCTGCTTCAGAGAGGGAAGAGGAGAAACTCAGACTCTGATGAACGTCATCAGAACTCACCTTGTTTGTAGATCGGAGGCTTCCTGTAGATGTTGGTGCCATTATCTGAGAGACGTAAACATTTACCAAATTATTATCAACTTCAGAAAACTCTGAGACCCTGAGCATGTTCGTATGTGAGAGTGTGCTGTTGTAGGCATATACACCTATTCACACTTTTGTGCATCGTGGGGACTTGACTGACTTGACAGCCTTTGGAGGACAGGTCCCCGCTTTGTGAAGCGTTACGTTTGGGAGGTTAGACGTTGTTTAAGGTTCAGTCTCCAAAAGATGATTTGGTCAGCTGATACACACAAGTGACATAAACCATCTTGTGGTGTTGTGAAGACATAACGTTCCTGTTACGTGAACAATGTGGGGACTTAACTGACTTACCTGCTTTATGGGGACAAAACTGTCCCCACACTGTGAGTCGGTCCATTTTGGGGTTAGGATTCGTTTTGGGCTTAAAGTATGTTTCCAACAGGGAATTAATGTATGTAAGTGTATGTCCTCGAGTGTGTGTGTGTGTGTGTGTGTGTGTGTGTGTGTGTCACCTGGCCGGTGGAAGTGCTGCTGGCTGGTGCTGATCTTGCGTCCAGCCTGAAGTTGCAGCGTGGATCCTCCAGGTGAACCACTCTCACTTTCTGCTCTGCGTGGCTTCAGCTGGAGAGTAAACACACACACAAACACACACACACACACACACACACACACAAACACACACACATACACACACACAAACACACACACACACACACGCACACACACGCACACACGCACAGAAATATCAGTCTGATTAACCCTTTAGAACCTGGCTATACTTTGTTTTTACTTCCTGTTAGCTAATGTTAGCATGCTCTAATGCTAAACTCAATGGATGACAATGGTGACCTTTTGACCTGCTGAATATTACATGTGAGTTTCCCTCTTTGAGCTATATTATCTACCAACCCCATCACAGCCTCCACGACAGACAGACAGACTCTTTGCTCGGCTGGTAACTGCCTCAGTCCCAACAGAGAGCCTCTCTGTTCTCTGTGGTTTCCCTCAAACTAGAAGCGTTAAATGTCACATTTTGAACAGTGAAACAGACACAGCAGCGACTGAGGAGAACATGAAGACATCAGTCAAACGCTTCACACAAAGCCACTGACTCATGGGAGAGTTTAATGGCTCCTCAAGAGTTCATCTGCTGTGTGAAACACGGCGGACCACATGTTGACTGACCACTAACTCAAGCGTTTATTTAAAGACAGTTTACAGGAATTAGAGGCTTTCATGGAAGACGTGTGGTTTACCCAACAGTTAGACACACCCCCTTCCCTATTCCCCCTATGTTGGGTTAATTAAAATTACATAAGCAACATTTTAGCAGCTCTTACCTCAGGAGACCTGGGAGGAGATGACGGGGGAGGGGACAGAGATCTCTGCAATCACAGAAACACAATAAGGAACATGAACACTTTGTTTAAATAAAACCTTCTGCTGTGTGTGCTGTTGCTGAACGCAGCCCCGCTGTTTTCGTCTCCCTGAAAGACGGTAACTTTGAACATCGATGAAAACATTTGGGAAAAACAAAGAACACAAGCAGAACAAATTTATTACAAAGGTTTTTATTTTAGATATTTAAATGTGGAAATGTTACAAAGTTTACCTTTGAGATAAAAAACAAACGGGTCTGTGTGAGTGTACCTCTCTGCGGGGCTGGTCGAGTGAGGAGAAGCTCAGGTGTGGTTGGTAGGTCATCAGGTCAGGTCTCTCCACCTGCAGGATGGCTTTATCTCTGGGCAGAGCAGCCAGGTCTCTGTAGCCCACCACCTGGTCATTCACTCGCGCCTGAACACACCACACACACACACACACACACCACACACACAGGTAACAGCTCAGTGTTGGTGTGTACAGACTGATAGTACAGGTGTCTTTGAGCAGGTGTGTTTACCGTGATGCCAGTGGCAGGAGACCCCGGGGTGCTCGGGCCCCTGGAAGAGGGCAGGTTGACTGGGGTCGCCCGTCCCTCCACCTGTAACACCATCAGCAACATTTAGGAGGTGTAGTAACGCCAGTTGTCGGGTCGGGCTGAGTGATGTCTGAACCCGACCCGAGTCCCAGACGTCACGTCAGCTGTTGGACTCTCGTGAGATAAACTGTTGGCTTGTTTCCAGCCTGTCTGATGTCTGCTCATGGTTACTGTCAACAATTAGCTTGATGGGAATAATGTTATGTTGACTAATGAATAATGTTATGTTGACTAATGTTGACTAATGAATAATGTTAGGTTGACTAATGTTGACTAATGAATAATGTTATGTTGACTAATGAATAATGTTATCACGACTGATGGACAAGATGACATCATGGATGGATGAAGGTGTTTAACTTCTATTCTTCTCTAACTGTCATCAATGAAGCTCTAACAGGACGAGTGATTACCTTCTGCATGACTGGAGAGAAACCTTCCTCCTGTTTGGTTTTAACCAGCTGGACAGAGAGACAGACAGACAGACAGACAGACAGGGAGAGACAGACAGACAGACAGACAGACAGACAGACAGACAGACAGACAGAGAGAGAGAGAGACAGACAGACAGACAGGGAGAGACAGACAGACAGACAGACAGACAGAGAGAGAGAGACAGAGTTAGTAGATGCATTAGCTATAACACAGCATCACCTCACAGGCTTTTTATGAATGACTCTGGGAATGACTCATCCTGATTTGGCCTCTGAGGAAAAAGCAAAGTAATAACATTTCCGTCCCGCTGCAGCGTTTCAGCAGCAGACGTGTCGGAGGAGGAGGACGGCTCACTTTCATACAGTTCGTTTCCTGCGGCGGCTCCCTGTAGTGTTTTATGAAACACTAAAATGGTGATCATTCGGACGAACACTTAACCTTGGCTCTTGGAACATAAGGGAACACGGGACAATCGGAACACAGATCCTTTTACGTATACAATAGGACCCTTGTTACGTTGGGCCCTGGGAACATAGGACACCGGGATAATAGGACGCTGGGAACAAAGGACTGTAGAAGCATAGGAACTTTGGGAGAGTAACACCATCCTAACATAGGACCCTGTGGATCGACATACAGGCCTTGGGAACATGTGACCTTAGGAAGAGAAGACCATTGGAACATAGGTTTCTTGGGAACATAGGATCCCAGAAACTTAGAACCTTGGTAACTTAGGGTCCTAGAACACAGAACACTGGGAACATAGAACTGCAGGAATTGAGGACTGTGGGAATATAGGTTTCTTGGAAACTTAGAACACTTGGGAACATAGGGCTCTGGGAACATCAGTCATTGGGAACCTAGGATTGCAGAAACACTGCACCTTTGGAACTGAGGGTCCTAGGAACATAAGACCCTGGGAAAATATTACCCTTGGAACAGAGGACCTTAGGAACAGAAGACCAGAGAAACATAGGTTTTTGAGAACATAGATTTTTGGGGACCTTGGGAACGTAGGATCCTAGGAACATAAGACCCCAGGAACAGAGGACCATGAGAACATATGATCTTGGGAACAAGGAGGAAACATAAGACTCTGGGTACATATAGGATCCTGATGGGACATTGGGAACATAAGATACGTCCCGGCTGTAAACTCTGCTTTACACTTGTAGTGTTAAAGTATTAAAACCCTGAACTGGTCAATAAAAACAATCCGTATCAGTGACTTGAAGCTAAACAGACACAGTGATGTAAACAGAATGAAACCAAACATTGTTCACTTTCTATATTTTCGATCACCACGTTGTTGTTGGGAGAGCTCACAGATCGTCTTTCCTGCTGCTTCTCAGAACAATCCATCCTTTTCAAACCTTTCAAACACAAACACAGACAGCTCATCCCTCGGGGGCAGGCGCGAATGATGGGGACAAGGAGACTGAGTGTAAAACAACCTGGCTGTTATCAGAGCCTCCTCCTGGGACAGAGGGAGGAGGGGGGCAGCTGCCGTCCTGCTTACAGGAAAGACACCTTGTACCTTAACAGCATGAGAGCCTTTCTGCTAACATCTCTGCAGGGGGAGGATATCCTCCGCTCAAAGATCTTGACTTCCTGTGAACCCCCTCCTCGTGTTGTGTCTTCTCTTTCATCTGCCTCTCTCTTCTTCCTCGTCCATCAACACATGCACCCTTCCTCTTCCTCCCTCCCTCCCCTCTCCTCCCTTGCTGTTTATCAGCTCGCCCAGCCGGGCCAACGCCCAGCCGATCCTCAACAGTTACTGCTGTGGTTACACTCCTCCCTCCCGAGAATCCACAGAACTCAGCCGCCAAGCTTCACCTTCCCTCCATCTTTTTCTAACCATCAAATGATGTCAGTTATGTGAAAACTGACACCAGATCAGTGAGCGGGGATCTTTCTGCCCTCTGTTCTCAGCTGAGCAGCTGATGTGGGATCAGTGAAACCTGACACAGACAGATGTTTGGCTCTGGATAGAGACGCCTCAAACATCCTCCAGTGCTGGAAGAAGAACTCTGATGCTTACAAACACAAACATGAACACTGTAAGAAACCAGAGGAATTCTGCACCATAGTTCCCCTTTAACAACACATCTCTGCTTCTGAGCAGATTAAATGAATACAACATGTCGGTGAGCTCTGGAGGTGTTCCCAGGTGGATCTTGTTTCATTTGAACGGATCCAAGCTAGCTGTCTCCTCCTGATTCCCGTGCTTTTGCTAAGCTAGGCTAACAACTGCTTGCTCCAGCTTCACACTGACTTCACAGTTCTTCACACAATATATCATATAGATAATATTTGACAGGTGATTGCTCACAGGGCTAGCTGCTGTACGACTGTAGCTCGAGCTCCCTGCTAACTTGCTAGTAGCCAGCCATGCTATGCTAGCAATATTTAGTTACAATTTTCATGTGCTGGCCCGTTTACTCATCCCTGACATTTTGTTCTCAGGATTTTAATTTAAAAGAGACGAGTTACTGAAGAGTAAAAGCTCTCCAGTATAGCTAGCTAGCTTGGTATCTAGCAGTTAGCTTGCTCACTAACAGGACTGTGAGTGTGCACGGTGTATAAGAAGCAGCATAAGGATGATTTCCTCCTGTCTGTTTGGAAACCATGTGTCTGTTATGGAGCAGGTCAAACTCTGACTGGAGAGCACAACCAGGACATGAAACTGAAGCAGCTAAATGGAACACAGCCATCATTCATGCTGCTGTGAACACCTGAGCTCTTGCTCCTGTTGGACGTAAGAATGTCCGCTGTGAAAAAGGCTCTCTGTTCACTATTGGTCAATGGTTCAAATTTGGCGAGTCAAAGACAAAAGTAAATGTTTGTGAGCCGAGGAACGCGATGAATCTGTGAGCTCATGTTTTATTCGCTTCAGGTCCTGTTCAGACAGATTTCCATGTGTCCTCATTCAGGTCGGGCCAATCAGAACTGTTTATCCCGTATGAGGCGGGTTTAGGCAGGCTTTTTTGTAAACAAACAAGATGGCTGTGTCTGATGTGGAATGTTCTACATCTACCATCAGTGTTTATATAACTGGAGAGAAGTGTTTACTGAGTGTTGGCTAATAAATCATTTCACGCCAAATGCCAGGCTAAATGTTAGCATGCTAACCACAAAGATGAGATCGTAAACATGCTATATATTATACCTAACATCAGCATGTTATCTTGCTGATGTTAGCATTTAGCTCAAAGTATCACAGCCTGACAGCACATTAGACTCGTTCAAATATTTATATCAGTGTCAAACGTGGAGCACACGTTAGCTTTACTCGTCATAACTTTAAATATAAGATGAATGAATAACCAGGAAGTGAATCTGTCAGGTACATGTGGTGGAGTCAAAGTCTGGTGTGAAATACTGAGTAAATGTACTCAGTTACTGTGTGTGTGTGTGTGTGTGTGTGTGTGTGTGTGTGTGTCTCTGAGGACGTACAGATCCATCAGCAGGCAGCAGTCTGAGTGCTCTGTGTGTCCGATAGTCTTATCACTAAGAGCTTTTAACTGCCACACAGTCATCAGTGCAGCTCAGTGTGTGTGTGTGTGTGTGTGTGTGTGTGTGTGGTCCATTAGTGAGACCACACACACATTTAAACACTGATAGGGTACATGCACAAAATCAGACAGGAGGTTTTCAAACTTTTGTTTTGCCAGCTCGCGGCCCAAAGACGTGACCTGTGACCTGTGACCTGTGACCTGTGACCTGAAGCAGAGACAGGAGCAAACCTTAAATGAAGAAATAGCAAAATCTCATTAATGAAAGCAAAAAGTTACATTTCATCGTCTGCAGCTTCTTTGATGTGGGTCTTTATCAGAGTGGATGAAGAGTATGAACGTGGGCTCTGAGAAATGATCCTGGGCATCAATCAAACGATTATTTAATTAATCAAGAAAATAGGTTCATCATTAAGAAAGTCCAAATATAAGCTGGTTCATTTTCCCCTTTCATCACTTTAAACTGAAGATGTTTTTGGGAAGTTGTTCAGACCACACTGCGATGTGACGACCTCACTGGGACGTTTCACTACTTCAGAGATGAAATGAATAAATCAGAAGATTCATCAGCTCTGGAAGTGGTCGGTGGTTAACTGGAGCTCTGGAAAAGCTCCAAACATTAGCCGGCTCATTTTCTCTCTGTTATATTAATAAAGAAATCTTTGTTTTTTGAACCATAATGTGTAATATAAAGACTCTGCTCTGCTTCTGAGGAATAATAACTGAGCTTGTAACTGAACTAATGCAGAGAAAAGGAACATGATAGAGCCTGGGCCTAGCATGTAGCCCGGTGTTTATAGATGTGTGTATAACCTGGATAACACTGCTCACTGTGATGAAGATACAAGCACAAGCTATGAAGGTCTCAGGCCTAGCACCTGAGAACAGAACAGAACACCTGCTGGTTCGATTCCGACTGAATCAAAGGGAGGGAAAGCAGTTTAGAAACGGTTCGTCGTTTAAACACGCTGCTCTTCATCATGTGGCCTTCAGGAGCTGAGGCTCAGTAACGCGGAGGATGAAGAGGGAGGAGAGAAGGCAAGTGCGTCTGCAGCAGCACGATAAAAACACAGGCTGGATGTCCCGGGTTAGACACGGAACAAACGCGGAATCCGCTCCTGTCTATCCTCATAATAATAACGTAAAGAAAAAGCGCTTCTTACCTCCAAACAGCGCAGAATAAATCAGAGAGCAGCCTGAGATCATCCAGGAGAGAAACGGTGACGCTCCTCGACTGTCAGAGCCGAGGAGGAGGAGGAGGAGGAGGAAGGGTGGAGGAGGAAGAGGACGAAAAGAGGAGGAGGGGTGATGTGGGATGTGGCTGCAGCCCGCTCTTAACGCCGGGCAGGGGGGTGCTGTGACCCCAGGAGGAGGAGGAGGAAGCGGTGTTCCTGTTGCTCCTGTGTGCAGGAACAATCAGCGCTGTGTTATCACCTCACATCATGTCTGCTGCAAGAAACATGATCCGGCATCCTGCAGAGAGAGGGAGAGCAGGTCAGAGATCCTTCTCAGAAAACAAACCAGAACATACACAAAATAAAAAAGGTCGTAAAGGGAGTTATTTTAATAAAGAGCTGAACAGCGGTGTGCAGGAAATACAGATGTTTCCATTTACATTCAACGGACAGTATAAATCCAACATTTGCCTTCATTTTACACACACACACACACACACACACACACACACACACACACACACACACACACACACACGATATACTTAAATTAATTGTGTTGTGAAAAAAAAACATTATAGTGTAAATCAGAGAATTTTTTCACCTTGAATTGTGTAGTTTGTGAAAGAGCCACCAGGTGGACTGAAAAAACAGCCTGTGTGAAACAGTTACTCACGTACTGTGCGTCAGAGGGCCTGTAGTTTTTAAGGAACTTGGAGTTATTTAAATATTTTCATTTCATGGAGTAAATATCTAAAACTGGCATTTTATTTGTTAATTTGTATTTGTAGACGTATACTTTATCCATTAAAATTCAAAGTCTAGAAACCGGCTTTTAATTCTCGCACTGTCCCTTTAAATATATGACGTCTGCAAAGTGTCAAAGTTGAGTACAAAGAGGAGGAAACAAGCTAGATGGCTCACTCTGTCCGATAATAGTCTACCGAAAATGTTGCTAACAGAAACGAACTGCCAGTATTCACATTCATAAAGTTTCATTTTGAAAATAAGACACACATGTGAAAATGACCAATAATATAACAAATATTAAAATTACGCTCCTGTGAGTTATTTTTAAAAGCTGTGTGCTTGGAACAAGATATTTATCATTTTCATTCATATTTCAAGGCTTCAGTGTTAAAATTGTCAGTTTTCTCTTTTAATTTTTGTTGCATTCTATTTTGTTAACGATTTTAACGTCAGCCAATTTACAAACAGCTTAACTTTCATAAGCTAACACACTTTGTGCGTGTCACCTGCTATGCTAGTGGTGCCACTAATAGATCTAAAATATATAAACATTAATAATAATGTCATATTTAATATGTAGATATTGATATGAGGTATATTCATGAAGAATAACTTATTTACCTCCGTTGTAGGGAGACAAAATATTACTGCAAAGCGCACGCGCAAAGTTAAAGCCCAAATCATTCATCAGTCATCTCACAATAGACGATCTTTGTTTGAGAGAAATGGCGTCAGATAATGGACTGGCCTCTCTGGTAGGACTCATAATGTGAACTAATGTGTATATTTAATGTCTTTTAGGGTTTACATTAGTGAACCACCTAACCGAAGTGTGTCTAACGTCTGAGAAAGAATTACATTCAAGTCAAATCCTTCACTGTGGCAGTAAAGTTAGCTAACTTTGCTAATGCTATGTAAGCTAGCCGAGTAGAAAACACGTGTGGGAACAGTTCTGTAGATAAACACTGAACTCCGACATGACATGGCTCTTCAATGCTGCCATGAGATCACAGTTTAGTAGTTGTACTATCTTATATCATGCCCAGACAACAGGAGTAGTTAATTATATGTGAGATGTGGTCTTAGATTCTGTACAGACCCCCTCCATGTGTCTAATATTATAATAACCTCCTTCAGACTGTCTATACATGCTTCCTATTCACTGTCAGACCACATATTTCAGACTACTACTGAAATTGTAGTTTCTGCTGTGGTTGAAATGTGTGTGTTTTGGGTCCACAGGGGGTGGAGGGAGCGTCGGCGGCTGCACATGCGCTGTCTCTGCCAGCAGAAGCTTACGGAAATGATGTAAGTGGATTTTTTAACATCTGCAGTCCATCATGTTTTTATAGCTCCCCCATAAAAAGTCAAATGTGCATGTAGCTAGCTGTCAAAGTGCAGTGTGAACATGATGTTGCAGAGACAGTCTCCAAGCATGCATGGGCACAGTACCATACTTATAACCTTTGACCTTTGTTTATTTCTTTCAGCCTCGGCTAGAAGCCATGTGGGCGATGAAGGCCTACAACCATGCAGAAGTTTACTTCAATGTAAGACAGACATCAGCTCATTGTTTGGCCTTTCAGCTGCACACAAACCAACAAACAAACAAACAAACAAACAAACATGCTCCTTCAGGTTAAATATGTCGCCATTTTTCAACAACATGACTGACTTTGGTCAAATGCTTGTTACTCGTCTCTAGTAATGTTAACTCGAGAACAGTGTTGGACACAGCAGTCATTAGTCAGTACCATTAATGCTGAACGTGAACTCGTTCTTCCGTCCGCAGCTCATCTCATCCGTCGATCCAAAGTTCCTGAAGTTGACAAAACTGGACGATAAAATCTACGAAGCATTCAGAGAAACGTTCAAAGAGCTCGACATCAAACTGCTGAAAGCCGACGACCTGAAGTCTGACCAGGCCAAAGAGGTGAGAGTGAACTTTAAACACAACCTACTTTTCTGGTTAAGAAGTCGAACCTATATTAAATTGTGGAACTCTGACGTGTGTGTGCAGACGTGGCGTCCGTTCTGTACCCAGTTTGAAGGCCTCGTCGAGGACTTTAACTACGGCACTCTGCTGCGTTTAGACTGTGAGAAGGACTACACCGAGGAGAACACGATATTCGGTCAGTTTTTATCTCACAGTGCAATTATTTTAAATAAGATTAAAATAAATTAATGTGTATTCCTTCCTGTTTTCAGCCACCAGAGTTCAGTTCTTTGCTGTGGAAATCGCCCGAAACAGAGAAGGCTACAACAACGGCGTGTTCATGTCCAAGAGTGCAAAGAGTTAACCTCCAGTTAAACCAGTTGGAGAGCCCATCAGCGTACCATCACCAGGACGTCCTTCCACAAAGAACACATGTTTTTTTATTTAAATTTAACAATTAAAAGTCATGTTTAAGTTTTATTAAAACATCCATAATGTTTTTGTTTATACTGAAGACAGATTCAAGCCGTCTGTCAAACATCTTCTTCCCCGTCTGGACGCTTCAACACGTTTTGTATTTACTGTAAAGTTTTCTTGTGCCAATCATAAAAGGTTTGTTTATTTTGTACAAACACACAAGCTGCATTTGATGCCCGTAAGTGAGGGATGACTAATAAAGGTCAGCTGCATTTTACAGACGAGTGTCCCAGTGTGTCTCATCATCAGAGGATTTCATGTCATTTGTTCTCACCGTCACAGAAAAATATTCAGACATGACAAGAAACTTTTCTGATGACTGAAAGATAAAAATGACTGATTTAAATATGGTTTCAAGTTTAATTTGAGACACCGCCGAGTGAAATACTTCAGTGATTTGAATGTGAATACATGGCTGCTCCGAGAACGGCCTCACGTCACCAGCAGCACTGTGACGGGCTGAAGGAGAGCGTACAGAGCATGTGCATGAGAGCCGTCATTCAAAACCAGGTTATTCAGCAAACACTGACCTGAGAAACATTAATATTCTGTTGTTCAAAGTAACAATCTGAAGATGTTCATGTAAATAAATGTCTAAGTCTCTCTCTCTCTCTGAATGAGGTAACACATGGTGACTGAGCCTATGGCACTCTGATGAAAGCCTTTGCATTTGCAGTATATAGTATTATTATGGGCTGGGTGTCTGTGGCGGCGCCCAGTTAGTGACGCGTTTTCCATCAGCCAGCAGTGGTTGGTCTGCCAGAGAGGGTAGGCGGAGCTAAGCGGCTGCTTCTCCGCTCTCTGCAAGTGTTGCGAGTAAACAGTAATCTACTATGGCTGAACAAACAAAGAAAAGATGGATGACTACAGATACAACTTCAACAAGAAGTGAAAATCCAAAGAAGAAGAAACAAACTCGACGCTCAGATGAAGCAAACAGTCGGAAAAGGAAAGCGAACCTATAAGTAGGAAAACCAGAGAAAAACTGTGCAGAGGCCTCTCTTGTTTTTCCAGAGCCGTCTTATGATGAATCGTACACGTTGTATATTTAAACCTGTTCGGAGTGATCGCTCCTTTAACTCAAACAAACTGAGAAGAGCAGGATGTAAAAATCAATGAGGTTTATTTGCAGTCACAATGCTTACACTATATGTAGCAGACATCCAAACAACTCAAACAGCTACTCACTCTATGGACCCAACACATTCACATCAGGACACAAACCAAAAACTGAGAAACTCCATGAACATCCATGAGTGCTGACGTGTTAGAAATGAGCTAGTTGTCACAAACAGTTAGCAGCAACATCGTAGAGAGGAACACAAGTTGCTAAAGACTCCACCCGGCTTCTCTTTGTACACTGTTCTGACTCCCCGAGAGGTCGCTGCGCCATCCTTCTTCTTCTTCAGATATTTTGAGTCATGATCCTTCAGCGGAGCTCCGACGACCAACATCCTCAGAGTTTCTCCTGTCAGGTGGCACAGACCTCGGCCTCGCAGCACCATGAGACGCCACACACACACACACACACACGCGCGCGCGCGCGCACACACACACACACACACACACACACACCAGGCAACAGAGAGCCACTCCACCCACACACACACACACACACACACACACACACACACACAGACAACACACACACCAAACAGACTCCACTGCAGGACCTAAAAAGGGGGGGCAGTCCCAAAACCTGGTCCGAGGAATCCAGAGTGTAAACAAAATGGTGGAAACTGCACCCAGCCTACCAGAGGGGAAAATGTAGCCGTGACCATGTTGCTTACACGTCGATCATCGCGGGGGAACAAGCACGTGTGAGCGCGCACGAAGACGGGACGCAGCCGTCTCGCGTGTCGCTTTGCTTCGAGGAGAAAGACAGAGCAGGAAGGACGACGTGAAGAGATATTCTGATGTTTCTCAAGCTCAAATCGAAAAAAGAAAAACTTCAATTTAAAGCTGGAACTAAAAAAAAGGGACTATTCTGATAAACTATATATTTCCTGCTTCTGAATGTGACGATTTTTATTGCAGTGATCTTTTGAGTGTTATTTAGGATGCAGGAGGGCTTCTGCTTCCAAAGGAATGTTAAATTAAGTCTAAACAGGATCACGCTCTAAGACATGACCAATCTGAAGAGAGAAAACCTGACAGAATTTAAGGGATGAACGATATTGAATATTTGTAGAAGGAACAAACAGTCTGAACGTCTCCAGTAGATGTGTTCATCCTGCAGCAGTGAAACAGGCTGTGATGGCTGCAACATAATCCTCGATGGGTCAAAGGTCGTCCACTTAAAGTTCTTGTTGTTTCCACTGACAGGCTCAGATTGTTCTTCTAAGTGTGTGACAACATGACAGAAAGGATCCCTACAGAGATAGACCTTTTTGTTACAGAGGAAGATGATTGTTTTAACCACACACAGACGTTACATCGCTCTCTGCACACACACCAGACTCCATTCAGAAAAACACTGATTTTACTATGAATAACACAAACCTCGCTAGTTTTTTTGTGTATTGTGTGTTGCACAAATATTGTACAGATTCAAACTAACCAATTAAAACTCGAAAGTCACACAATAACACAAACAAACTTACTAATCGAGGCAGAGGTAGATCGGCAGCTCCTGTAACGTCTGTGTGTGGTTAAAACAATCATCTTCCTCTGTAACAAAAAGGTCTATCTCTGTAGGGATCCTTTCTGTCATGTTGTCACACACTTAGAAGAACAATCTGAGCCTGTCAGTGGAAACAACAAGAACTTTTAGTGGACGACCTTTGACCCATCGAGGATTATGTTGCAGCCATCACAGCCTGTTTCACTGCTGCAGGATGAACACATCTACTGGAGACACTCACACACTTTTCAGTCATTTAGAAAATATATAAAAATAGGGCCCAGGTTTATCAGACTCATTTAGGAGAATAAGGTTGAACAAACAGCAGAATTGTCCCTTTAATCTCCGTCCTTTAATCTCTGTCCGTCAGGGGGCGTGGCTATTTACATCACTTCAACCAGAGACTTGTTTAAAATGTACAACATGGATGCTCTGCCTCTCCCTTCCTTTTAGTGTGTGTACCTCTTCTTCCTGTGACGACTCTGCAGCCTAAGTGCTCCTGTGGCCACCCTGCACCCCCCCCACACTCACCCCCACCCTCCACACCTCACCCGTCCTCCCCCTCTCGTGTGGAGAGCTCGCTCCCCACGCAGACAGACAGTTGCACTAACTCACTACACTGTAAAAAGCTCAATCACACCGTTTTTTGTTTAGTTTTTTGTTTTTCCTCAACTCATCTTTGTGTTTTTAAATTCGATCATTATAAACATTGTTCAAAATGTTACGAAAAGAAATGTACACTTGGTTTTTGTGTGTTTTTCTATACAAGGCAGGCAGAAGCGGATTACTACGATTACCGGCGTTCGTCCCCTTCCTCACCTCATTTACCTCCACAGCACTCTCTCCTTCCTCTGTGAGTGATTTAGAGTGCTTACACATGCGACCCCCCCACCCCAAACTTTGACCTCCTGACCCCTCCACTGCTCGGACGAGTCAGACCATCGCTTTAAAATAGATCTGTATATATTTATATATGTTTATATCAAAAAGGAGGGAGGGTACGTCGTGTCGGGGGGAGGAGGAGATGATCCCCAGGCATCCGGGCCCAGGGAGGGAGGGGGGAGAGGGAGGCTGATGCAGAGAGGGGGGAGGGAGGGAGGCTGTGGGGGAGCGAGGGGGGGGGGAGCTCTGTCTGCGGCTGGGTAAGACTCGTCTGTGTGGAATGTCAGCTCATCATGTCGTTGCTGTTGACGCCGTATGTCGAGTTCTTCATGCTGTCGTTGACTTCCCTCCTGAACACAGACAGGTTCTGGGTGAATCTGCAGGGAGGGGGGAGACAGGGAGAGGAAGGGGGGACACAGGGGGGAGACAGGGAGAGGAAGGGGGGACACAGGGGGGAGACAGGGAGAGGAAGGGGGGACACAGGGGGGAGACAGGGAGGAGGGGGGGACACAGGGGGGAGACAGGGAGGAGGGGGGGACACAGGGGGGAGACGGAGAGAGGAAGGGGGGACACAGGGGGGAGACAGGGAGGAGGGGGTTATCATCACAAACAGGTTGCTCCTCATAAACACGGTGCTACAGATAGATTAGTTGTCACTGAACATTTTCAGCCACCAGCAGCCAGGTGTAGCTGTTGTGTAGCTAACAAACAAAGCTAATGCTAGCATGCTAATATCTGATCTTGTTGCACGTTCTCTAAAAACTTTTCATATCGGCACATATTACAAATAAAGTGACACATCTGTGATAGCCCCCGCCCTTATTAGTTGTGTCTGATATTTACCAATCACTAACGCTGCATTCAAGTGCTGTTGGATTAATGGGAAAAATAAGCTCCCCGACTGGGAAAATTCATGTGAGAAGAAAACGTCCTGATTTGGGAAACAGGACCGTCAGAGGAGCGCCTCGTTGCAGCATGTTGTTAGCATGTGTATGAACAATGATCGAAGCAGGAGTCTTTATAGACACTAAACATGACACACTTGTTTTCTGAGCTAAATGAAGCTCAAGGTAAATCACCATAAATATACACGTGAGACTCACCTGTCCCGGTTCTTTGTTAGTAGATTTCTCTCTATTCCCTCCATCAAGTTCTCGAAACATAAGTGCATGGCTTGCTGCTTCTCCGGGGGCTGGCTGTTTACGATGCTGTTCCTCAGGTCAGCAAAATACTGCAGGACACACACACACACACACACACACACACACACACACACATATATATGATTTAAACACACATCCAGAATGGTATCAGTGAGGTTAACATGGTGTGTGTCTGCGTTTACCTTCTCGTTGAGCAGGATGAGGCCTAACAGAGGTCGAGACATCGACCACTGGTTCCTACAGTCCTCGAAGATGATGATGTTCAACACAGTGGACAGCATCTGCACAGAATCACACCAACAAGTTCACAACATGTTCCTGAATGCAACATGTATGTCACTGTACGTAACATGCACGTGCCCATGAATGCAACATGCATGTAGAGGAGCTGATCTCTGACCTGCTGGATCATCTCGGGGTGCTGCTGCATGATGTGCAGGAAGCGGTCGTCTGTTGCCATCGGAGTGGGACGCTTCTTTGTGGAGCGCGACAGCTGCTTGAACAGGTAGGTGACGATGTGGTCCAGACTGGAGCAGCAGCCTGTGCACACCATCGTATCTGAAACACACACACACACACACACACACACACACACACACACACACACACACACACACACACAGACACACAGACACACAGACACACAGACACACAGACACACACACACACACACACATTAACGTCTGTGCTCGTGTGCTCTCTCTGAATCCTCTGCTGTGACCTGCGAGTGCTTTACCGAGCGCCGTGAGCCCCTCTGATATCGACGACAGGATGTACATGACGACGTGTGGCTCCAGACTGGCGATGAAGTTCATGTGGTCCTGCGTCAACACCTCCAGCAGAGAGTAGAACGACTGGCTGAGCTTCGGATAGTCCTGCAGAGACAGGACGAGACGGTTAGCGTGTCAGCGCTCAGGCAGGACATTTATATTGAACAACATGTGCTCAGAGCAGTGCGATGGTGTGTGTGTGGTCACTGGACTAAACTGTGAGGAAAACAAGGGAAAGGATTTCTGTACTGGCAGGAAAACTCAAAGATCCCACATTTCTCTTGCGGGTGTGAGGTGGGTGTTAAAATCTGCAAACACATACGCTGGATGATAAGTGTTTGAGAGCTACTTGAACTGTGAGATGAATAAAGGTTCCAGAACATCAGAGGAAACTTCACACTCTGAAGACAAACAGAGATGAACGTACGAGCAGGTCGCTGTGCGGGATGGACAGCAGCAGTTTGATGAAGGTCTGTAAGGCGTTGTCCAGAGCGTCGTCGCCGTACAGACGGAAGACCCCGAAGTTGACGTAGTTCCCGCTGAGCACGGCCTTCAGCATGGCGAAACACACGCTGACGCCCTTCAGCTTCACCCCGTACACCTGGTCCTTCGGGACCTCGCCCAGCGTCAGGATTCGATTCCCTGCAGGAAGGAAGACGAGTCGGGTTTAGAGCTGCAATATATTTTCATTATTGATTAATCGGAATCCTTTTTTCATAGTTTTACATAAAAAAAGTTGTGATCAGTCGTGTTTTTCTCTCCTGTCTCTCATCCTGTTCAACACTTTGGCTCTCAGAACATCACAGGTATAAAATAAAGGCAGAAGCAGGTTTGGAGTGAAAGTACCGTATGTTGTGATCATCTTGCTGGTTTCTCTGAACAGCAGGATGCCGTTTGGTGACGACACGTCGAACTGTAACCTCTGAGATCTACGGACAAAACAAAACAAGTTAGTCTAAAGACGGGATAATAATCTCGTAACATCAGAGAATTATGACGATGACTGCTGGCCTTGGTGACTGACAAGCTGAAGTCTGGACCTGTTCCTGACCAGCCTGACTCTGACTTTATATCTGTGTGAAGTTTCTCCTGTCCTCCCTGAAAGCTGAAGTAAACCCTCACTTTCTCGGTCTTCCTCTGCAGACTCAGAAGCTGCATCACCGACCACGTTTACCTGTTGTGAACCAGCTCAGCCATCAGTTTGAGGACAGGAGTGGTGCATGCTGGGTCGTGGTACCACAGCTCGATGGCTCTCTGCAGGATGGGCATGTAGGCCGGATATCTGCAGGCTGCGTTCAGGAAACTACTCAGAGATTTTAATGAATGATACATATTATTTAAGTTCACTGATATCTCATGGTTTCATGACAGACTACGTCCTAACAGGATACATCCAGTCAAAGAGCATCATGAAGCTCGTCTTGGCGTTGAAGGCGAACGCGATCCCTCGCAGGTCTCGGACCAGACCCACCAAAGTCCTCTGCAGGAAACAGCAGAAGAAGAGAACGGTCAGAACAAAACCTTCAAACTGCCTCTAATCATGAAAACAGCATCACAATGAAGCGCTGTGATGCTGCAGAGCAGCTCTGGTCTACAAGCTGCTTCTCCAGGTGAAAGAAAGCCTCAACAAATAAGACGATCAGAACAGAATCCTGACACAGAATAAAAACTGAAAGAAACTGAAACCACAAGGAATTAATTACTAAAGAGCCTTTAATGCAGCTGCTTAACCGTCAGCATGTTTCCACCACTGCAGGTCTGGTTTAAAATCCATGAAGACTTACAACATGTAGGACTTTAGTGTGTGTGTGTGTGTGTGTGTGTGTGTGTGTTGGTCACCTTTGCTTCCTGCTCGTTGAAGGTGTTCGTACTCAGCATCTGAGCCACAGTTTCAAACGCAGCCGTTAAAGGGAGCATGAACTGTTCAAACTGGTCCTCGTCCTCGCCTGCACACACACACACACACACACACACACACACACACACACACACACACACACACACACACACACAGCGTCAGTTACACCTTTGTGATTATAGACATTAAAACAAAGGTCACACGTGCTCGTGGCAGCCTCACAGAGCCGACAGACGTCGTTTCTGTGTAGTTTTCATCCTTTCTTTAAGTAGAACACATTTATAAACTTACAGAACACTCGACTTAATAGATACTTTATTGATCCCAAGGGAAACTCAGGATGGCTGCGCTGGACTTTCAGTCAATCATTATTATTGACTGAAATCAGTTTCTTATAAAATCAGACATAAATACCTTTAATAATATAAATAACATATCACAATAACAGCCCTTGAAAGCAGCTTTCTGTAGAGATGAAACAACGGCCTGTGTGTAATTACCCAGGTCGACCATTAGCAGGCGCCCCAGTGCAGTGTAGAAGGTGGTCCGACACCTCATGTCGCTCAGGTTGGACTGGTTGTTCACTCCCAGGAAGGAGAAGTGCTCGCTCTGACACACACAGGATGTTACCGTTAAAGTCATTATCACAGGTACAGGTACATGTTTATACAGTCACACAGGTGTTGAGCGTGCGATGTGTGAACTCACTGTGTGGTTATTCAACATGAACTGAACAGCACTGAGCTTCACCAGCTTCCTCACGCTGCTGTACGTGAACCAACAGGAAGTCAAGGAGAAAACAAACAGTCGTCTAACTAGGTTTACACAGAGCACAAGTATCGTACGCACGCACGCACGCACGCACGCACGCACGCACGCACGCACGCACGCACGCACGCACGCACGCACGCACGCACGCGCACACACACACACACACACACACACACACACACACACACACACACACACGCACACACACACGCACACACACGCACACACGCGTATACGCAGACTCGCTCATGAAGGATATCCTAACGAGAGGTCGTTCAGTAGTTGGAGTGTCTTGGAGGTGATTGGTTCACACTGGCCCCAGTACTTCAAGTTTGTGATGCTGAAACACAGGAAACATGTCACGTTTGAAGTAAGACCCACGTGCTTCATCAGCCGTGAGTACGAATACAAACTGAAGTCTGTTACTCACATTTTCCCTATAAAGACACTGAGAACCATCGTCTCGTCGTTCAACCCCAGAACCTCTGATAGTCGTCTGTAAAGCTGCAATCGACACAAACACACACAGTTTATTCATGTGAACACACACACACATTTCCACATGTGATAAAGAGGCTCGGGACATGTTGGTTTGGCCAGCCATCACATCACCTGTCCATCAAGTTTCCCTTTAACTCTTAGACTCCACAGTGAAACATTCATCTTTACATCGTATCTAGAGGGTGTAAGTCGTGACTTTCTATCATCCCTGGAAACAATCAGAGGACTCCATCAGCTTGAACTGATGGAGGCGATGAAGAGGAGCTGGACAAACCGGAGCTTCCAGTGTGGGACTCAGCGAGGCAGAAACTCATGAAGCATGAGGAGAGTGGAGGGGCCTCGCTTTGAGGGTTAAGCTGACAGGAAACGGGGCCCTTATAAAAACTACAACACAGAGACGACTACTGCACTAACAGCTCCTCTAATGCTGCGTATTGTTCTGTTTCTGGTGGCTGATTTCCACGACAGAAACTTAACCTGCTCTCTAAGACCTGAAACGTTAAAGCCCTGTACATTTTCTGTTGGGCAGTGTTTCCACTGTACTTAGTTTCCAGGGCGGGGTTATACCTCCCATCAGGCAGGTAGGAAATGTATGGATGGCTGCGTTGCTTCTAAATGAGCTGTAGCACCCTGAGAGTACCTGGAGCGTTAACGTGGGATCTTCTCCTGAGCTGTAGCTAAAGTTCAGGTTGAGTAGCTCCAAGTGGAAACAGGCCCTTAGACAACGTATACTTTTTAACTACAGAAGAAAACACATCTAACACTGGAGTATATTTCAGTGATGACTGCGAGGTTATGAAGCTATCTGAAGGGTGGGGGAGCTAACACCAGACCAGAGGGGCAAACTACATCTCTATATTCAACCACTTATCTGGGACGTTCACATTTTGCAGTTTCTGGCCCAAACAAAGAGAACACACGAGGTCAGTCAGCAGGAAGCAGTGCACTACACACCACGTCTCACTAACACAACAGTAAAACATGGTGTGTGTTTCTAAAGAAGAGCTGCAGTCAGCAGCACCAAGCTCAGGACAAAAGACCTGCTCACTCCCACCAACCTGGCCCCCCGCTAACAGCAGCAGAGCAGGGTTACAGGGAGGGAGGGGGGCAGCAGGGTGTGAAGCCAGGCCAGGGTTAATGTAACACAGCTAACAGCAGCATGAGTAGAAGTTGTGTTTACCTTTGATGATTTCTGCACCTGGTCGCCGATGTAGATCTTTCTGAACTGTTCAAAGAAGCTGAGCATGGCCAGCTCCAGCCGCTCGTTTCCAGCCTGAGCGAGCCGAGAGTCGGTCAGATTCATCAGCTGGAGCACCCTGAGAGCAGCGCACACACACACGGTTATAGCCACAACATATAACTGTACATACATCCAATGCTAGCTTGAATATATAGACCCAGCTATCTATCTTCTTAAGTCCTGTTCTGGCCGTGTTACAGAATCATTGTAGAGACACCTAGAACATGTGGAGTCCCACAGGGCAACGTTTTGGTTCCTCTACTGTTTCTATTATAAGTTAATGACTTGGAAAGTTCTTCAGCTACAAATGAACTCTGATAAACTCATTGCATGAAATCAAGAACACATGAAAATATATTTAGGAATTAAAAAAGTCAATTCAGTCTTGTGCCTAACGTAGGATAAGCAAATGCAGGAATATTAAAAACATGTAACATTAATTAGTTTGATTACTATCTAAAGTTAAAGATCACGTCTTTAATTTGGTTTCCTAAACCCAAGGTAATCAGTTATGGTCCTTTAAGGGCTGATACTGATACTTAAGCACTGATGGGTTTGCGTCTCAACAACATCACAAAAACACGTGTTGGGTTTCAATGTTTTGACTTTCTGCGATTGACACTGGGCAGATCATGTTTGAGTTAAAGCTCATACATGTTGAACACAGGTAACTTTACCTGAAATAATTGCAAAACAGAAAAGAGTTATCCAATCGGAGGTAATTGCAGCTGATTTGTTTTACTTTTCTGAAGTGTGTTGGCAGCATGTCTGGGGAGACGCACGTCAAACTATCTTTGGATTCGATGCAGAAGAGTCAGGCTTCAGTGAAAGCAGGTCACAGGTGAGAACCTGACCCTCGAGCATGTTGGTAAATTTGCTTTAATTATATGATAATAAAATATAAAAGGCAGACCTTTTCAGGCTGCCGTCCCACCATGTTATTTTGCATTTGAAGATTTTGCTTTAACAAATAAACCAAACTAATACAGTAAACTGCAAAACATTTCTAAAGAAACACATTTCTAAGTTTGCATTTTCACAACTTTCACGTTTCTGACTTCTCCGCGGGGGAACGGATTCATAACGCATTTCTGATTCTTACCGACAGACTAACTCTCCGTCCATGGCGTCCTGCTCATCCGTACTCGCAAACGACACCCGTCCACCGATGACCGCCCCGATGATATAAACCAACCATGTCAACCGACCTGCACACGGAGGAGCACGTCAGTGTCACATTTAAACGTCCTTTAAACAAACAAAGATCATTGTGGAAACAGAATCAAAGTTCAGTGAGACACTGAGAAACCGCACGGCCAGGGTAAATCTTTACCCGTACCCTCCTGCACAGTGATGTCAGCAGCGCTCGAGTTGGTGGACTGCAGCAGCTCCTGGTACGTCTGAGCCGCTTGGTCGAACAGCTGGACCAGCAGAGCGCACGTCTTCTCATACTCACACCTCCCGATGGTGGATAGCTGGTCCAACTGCTGCTGAACGAGGCCGGCGTCATCCAGAGGGTCTTCTAAACCGTCTCTGTGGAGGTTAAAGATTCAGTTTCACAACTTAAGAGTCTGAATGTTCTGGAAGTCTACAATGAAAATATGACATGCAAGTTCTTCCTTATAAAACAGTTGCAAACCTGCATTGTTCAGATACACAGTAACTACATACTGTTGTAAGATCCTCAAGACAAAACATCTTGCAGCTCTGACGTGTCTAACCACGAGTGGTCGATGATCTGTGAATTAGCGATGGTGGTCCAGGAGAGCAGATCTTACCTGAGGATGACGTGGACAGACTCGAGCCGCGATGTGATGTAGGCCTTGGTGACCTCGGGAGTGTAGGTCTCCAGCAGGTGAGGCTCGGTGGCTTTGACGTAGGGGACCGACGCTGCCAGACGCTGCCACAGACTCAGCAGGTAGTGAACACTGTTGGGGGCAAACTCCCAGTGCTGACAGAAACAGAAATGATTCAAACTTCAACCCCAAAACAAGACCAACGAAAATGTTCATGAGGCTGTCTGTAATCAGAACATCGTCTCAGGGCTCACAGGCCGAAAGGCTGTGTGCAAACATCACAAAGAACACCTAACTAACAGGTGACACTCACCTGCAGACTGGTGACGGTGAAGTTCGCTATGAGACGAATAACCTCCGGGTAGTTTTCTACTTTGACCAGCTCCCCCAGCTGGTAGTTACTCTTCAGCCTCGCCAGCAGACGACAGAACTCGTGGTAGTTATTCGGATCTGGCAAACACTGAAATAAAACATTTAAGGCGTCAACACACCTGGCAGGTGACGCAGAGCAGGAGGAATGCGAGAGTGTGATGGAGGTGTGTATCAGACCTGTGGGTTTGCTAGTATCCTCTTCACCCCGTCCACCAAGTGAGACAGAAACTTTGCTCGCTCTGCGTTGTTGAAGAGAGAACGCCGGACCGAGGCTATCTGGACTAGACATGACAACACCTGCACAGAAATACAGAAGACGATATCAGTGCCACACAGGACGGGTTGGTGTGCATACATCGTAATTATATTCAGAGTATCTCACTTACCAAAGGGGACAGGGACGGAGGGATGGAATGATATAAATTGAAAAAGAGCTGCAGGGTGGAGGAATCAAGAAACGCTGCAAGAGAGAAACAAAGCTTTTACTGACAGTGAGGACACGGCTGCAAACAACAGAAACATTATAGATGAACCTGGCAGCCATTTTGGTTATTGGTTTAGACATTAAAGGACTGAAATGCTGATCATGTCTTTATTTATGTCTAAGACGTTCAGTTTACTGTGACAAACATCCACAGAGTTTCTGTCTTTTCTGCTCGATATCAATATTTTTTTTATCCTGAAGAAGTTAATTTAAGATTCACAACCGGCTGTGAGCGCAGATTAAAGACCTGCAGCTAAACCAGAGCTGCACTCTTTAGCCGTCTGTCTCGCAGGGAGAGGAGAGCACATGGTTTTATTCTGCAGGCAGCTTTCCTCTCGTGTCGTTACTCAAATCTTCCTTTATATGTTCGTACATGTGATATTATAAAAGGTGCTTATTGTTGGAATGTAAATATAAAGTCAAGTTTATTCAAGCACTTTGCTAAAACACATGTTTGAGGTACTTTCCACTTCATGACACTTGTCAGAGGGAAACTTTACGCACCACATTCTGTGTCTGACAGATTTAGAGACTCTAAAGAGACCGAAACATCAAACTACTGAACATGATATTTAACTTGAGATTAACTTTAATCTTTGAAGTCACTTTTCATGCAAAGATTGAGCAAACAGAAATGATGAAATCCTGCTGCCTGTCCCGACAGCTCTCTCTCTCCAGAGGACACGTCTGACTGAAACCGACACATTCTCAAACGACAAACTCGAACACGTTGTGAGAGCCTGTTCACAGCTACCTGATCTCCATGACGTGGGGATCTGCACGGTGCAGAGGTCGTCCGACGACTCGTCTGTGGAAGTTCCTATAAAGTCGTAGTTGAGACAGTTGTAGCTGAGTTTGAGCAGCTGCATGAGCAGGCCGTGCTGAGACTCATCGTTCAGGTTCAGGTTCTTCCCCGAAGCCTGAAACAAACACAACCACACATTCAGACGCTCTCAGGAGGTACAATTTCTGTTTACAAAGGACACGCGGAGATAAGACTTCCAGACAGGTCTCAAAGCTCGAAAGCCCTATCTGCTGTTTGTGTGGCTCCATCTGTTCATCTGTCAGGAGGACAAAATGTCACAGAAAACCTTTGACTTCATTTCATTATCAAAATAAGTTTTCTTGAGTCTAATGTGACAGTTTGAATACAGAACATGTGTGAGAGAGTTTATTAGAAACCTGCTGATAGTTATAATCAGTGTTCATTTGGTTTAATCATCAGACTTTTATTTTGAAGGTGAAAGGAAGCAGCCACCCTGTGTGTCTGTGAGGGCGTGTGAATGTGAGTCAGGTGGTTTACTGTCTTCTCTGTGAGACTTCACTCAGGGAAGTTATCCTGCTCTAACAGCTGATAGTCAGAATGTTTTAATCCTCTTCCTGTTTCACTCTCTGTCAAAGCAGTCGTACCTGTTTGAGGAGGTTGCAGGAAAGCGTGAAAATGTCGAAGAGGGACGAATCTCTGAACGACGAAGCGATCTTCCTATGTTTGGTCAGAGGATGCGTCGTGTCCGCCTGAGGAGGAGACGGACAGAAGAGTTAAAACGTGTTAAACATGACGCGCGGAGAGAAGAGACAGAGGAGGACAAAGTACCTGATTGATCTCATTGGTCAGCTGCGACAGGATGGTGACGCCTATGATGCAGTGCTCCACACTGTCCTGTAAACACACACAGCAAGTGTTACACACACACACATTGAAAATACTGCTGTGTGTTATAAAAGAATGAATGATAAGAAACACACAGGGACCTGCAGGAAGCGCGTCACATCCGCGATGACGTTCCTGAAGACGTAGTCGTCCTTCTGACAGTCGAACCAGCCGAGTTTGGTGATCCGGGCGTACAGCTGGATCAGAGCCTGCGTCACAAACGCCGCTAACTTCGGCCGCGTGGCCAAATAATTCAACACATAGTTCCCTGAAAATCACAAAACAAGAACAAGTTCATGACAGCCGAGCAACACACCTCAAAGACTTCACTTCACACGAAGGGGAAATACAGTCACAGGGATTTTATTGGATTACACGAGAGTGTACAGATACCATAACAACGTTGTGTTTGAGAGCTCATTGCACTGCAGGCCACTCCTCACATATGTAATAAAAAAGACCAGGTACTTATTTCCTTTAATGTAATGATGTGCAGTGATCACGACATCAGGTGTTCTGTTCAAACAGACACAGTAACAGTGTGTGTATGCTTGGTGTCCCTGTCGCTCCTTGTCTCATGTTGTAACCAAGCCGAAGTGTTGTGTTAGATTAACATCAGTTCTTCTGTACAACAGTTATCCAGGTGTTGGAAGGTGTGTAAGCCTGTGTTTTTTATTTAAGTCAATGTAAAGAGAAATAAGAAAATATGAACAACAGAAAGCCGACTTTAAATTCTGTCTCAGACAAACTCTGACAGCAGCTCCGAGGACGAGTACTCACGGATGTCGATGCGTTGCTCGAGCGGTAGAGGGTTGCTGGTTCGAGATACCAGTTTAGATAAACAGGTGGCTGCAAGCAGCTGCGAATACGATGACTGTGACGAGAGAGGGGAAAGACAGTGAAACATCAGGCTCAGTTTGTTTCTGTGACATCTTTCTGAGCAACAAAAAGCACAACAAACAATTCTACTGAAAAAACTGAAATCACATGATGAAAACTGATAATTAAAACATTACAAACTAATTAAACCTTCACAAAACGGCCAACCAGAGCCCACGTGAACATTTCTGCTGATTGTGAAAGTGTTTCAAATGTTTATCTTTAGAGGTGATGTGAGTCATGTTCTTGTTAGAATGATTTTAGATTCATTCAACGTTTTCCCACGGCCAGTGTGGGTTCTTTCCTGCAGCCTGCATGTGTTCATCAAGATATTCACGGCACATGATAAGAACACAAGAAGCCTTATCTTTGAAAGCAACAACAGTTAACGCTCTTACTATGACAGCTTATGTCTTTGATCATCTTGAACCAGAACATGCAGAAACCATCCCTGGCAGCGGCCTGTGGGAGGAACGTTTTTCCCCAACGTTTAACAAACTGAAAGGTTTGAATGCCGTGTTTTTATGTTCAGGACCTTTCGCCACCGAGCTTTTCATTTGCTAAGAAGTGTATGAAACAAGCTTTTGGTGCCACAGAATAAACAAAAGGTCCTCATAAGGTCCACACGTTGATATTTACAGATTTCCAATTCACTTAAACTGAGCAGGTAATAAAAGTTCAGGTGTCTGGATGTATTTCTTTTTATGGTATCTTTTACTGTCAATCCACTGAATGTGAGAAGGAAACAGTTTTAAGTACTTTAACATTTGATCCATTCGTCTGTTAAACGTGCTTTGACTTAATGAAAACACTGAATGCATCATTGAATGTTTTGCTTCTTTAACTTAAATCACACGTTGAACTGACTCCACCTCCGTGTCTGTGTGTCCGGCAGTACTCACACTGCCTCTCTCCAGCAGTAGCTGACATTTGCTGAGACAGTCGGGGCTGTTGGTGAACTCCACCAGAGCTTTCTCTGCCTGGTGTCGGACGGCGGTGTCGGTGGTTTCGTACAGCTGCTTACACAGGATCTCCAGCTGGGCAAGGCCCTGATAACACAGAGAGGTGGAAGACACAGGGCTTATCAGTGAGCGACAGACTCGTCTTTTACGCAGAGAAACACACAAAAACTTCCAGCAACAGAGAGGACTGCACGTTCTCCCCAAATCAGATGGATCATATCACTGCGACCAAACAGCTGCAAATTAAAGTTTTGTGACGTTCGTGTCAAAGTTTTACGTGGCAGCCCAACTATCTCCAGCAGTGTTCAGGTAATGACACAGCAGAGCAGATTAGTTTTAATAATGAGGAGGGTGAAGAGAAGGTACAGTAAACCTGTGACACAGACCACAGCACGACACTGCATTGCTCATCTCTAGATGGGCCTTTAAAATGATGAACATCAACGATAAACACACAGGAGACGCTTCAACACAACTCGACACTGACACAGAACTCGACAGAGTGAAACGAGCCTGCAGAAACTCTAGATTAAAATGACTCCATGCTGTCGAACACGTCTCTTCCCTGCAGGCCGACACTGTTGTTGGCTTCATCAGCTGACAGCTCAGTGGTCGCTGCTGGCTAACAGATCACACTCCATTTAAACTGTGTTCCTCACCCATGTTGTTACCAGTTTAGCGGTTCACCGGCCCAGATCTAGTAACCGCTCGAAGGAGCAGAATGAAACGGCCATCCAAACACCAATAACAAACTAAAGTGGACAGAATTTAAATCCCAGATCACTTCGAGGAAGAATGAGTGACCAGGTGAATCCAACTTGTGCCAACGACGGATCCAGAACATGAATCTACTGCACGATTTATTTGCACGTGTTAACTTGAATGTTTGGCCCATAATAAAACCCGAGACATCAACATGGTAATAACTGCGCACACTGAGGGCTGATTGTGAGACTTCTACCAACAAAACATGGAAGAGATCAAGTTCATGTGGCAGGCAGGAGAAGTGCTGAGTCATGCACAGTCACGGTGAGATGCCAGGCTCCGATGATTCAAAATGGAGGAGCGCCAGGTTAAAGAGGTCTGGGTTAGGAGGATGAGGTTTGGGAAGAGGTGGGGGTCTTCTTAGGGGATTTTGGGGCAGAGTGTGTTCACAGGTAAGCAGTGCTATCTGCAGCAGGTATGACACACGGTTACATCATGTCAGGGACTCTGCTGGCCTCAGATAAAGGCTCAGCCTGCACGCGTGCCATCTGCTGTTCCAGATGACCCAAACTTTTAATATGCAGTTTTTAATTTAAAGTGAGTAAGTTGCATCAGAAAGTTATAACACATCAAAAGAAATTGTGTGACGACACAGTCGAACAGTTTGAGAATACGGTTAAACTTTCTGCACAGACAGAAACAGTTTCATTTCACAGTTTGATCTCTGCCGTCGTAACTTTGCTGTTTTTAAACCGTGTTTGATCCATAACGACCTGCAGGATGAGGTAGGAATATTATTTAAATACGATTCATTTAAGGAACAGCTAACTCTTATTTTCATGTTTATTACTGTTGACCAGTCAATTAATCGTTTTGGTCAATAGGTCAGAAAAAAAAATATTGCATGTTTCACAGGAAGAAGGAAAAGCCTCCGCTGGAAGAAGAGTCTGAGGACAACCACACTAACCAAGCCAAAAGCCCAGCCTGTAAAAAGCCAGTCATATTATAATGTTTAATGTGAGCAAAAGATTTAAAGACGAACAAAATAAACACTCGACTTTCTTATTTAGGGAACTCGGACAAGCTGCAATGAGACCTGAAGGAGATTATAAAAGCTGTGTTATTCACATAAACACAAGTTTCCATCAGAAGTCGTTATTGGCAGATAATCATTAAATGGATGGGGGATAACTAACTTTGACATCTCCTCTTTATAAGTCTTATTTTGACTGACCAACAGAAATCCACAGAGATAACAGTGAGCATCGTCTCCGGACGTTTGGGCCGAGCTTGTGTCTTCACAATCCCACCATGTGACTTACGACGTCCAAAGGTTTAAACATCATTCATGCTTTAACCAGTTCAACAGTTTAGAAAGTTTTACTGCTTAACTCTGTAACTACAACATTAAAGGGAGAGGAGACAGAGAAGATAGAGGCATGGACAGTGATAGAATGATAAAATAAAAGGGCTAATTAAATGTTATTCTCCAAAAATATCACATTGCTAGTCACATACTTTTGGGCTTTTTTGACGATGCATTTGTTAATGATCTGACAGTTACATGTTGCACAATTACATCTACACTTAGTGCAGCATGTTTGAATAACAGTATTACAGATTTATTCATTACAACGTGCAAGCATCTCAGACTTGTTCAGCTTATATGAGACTCAATAAAAACAAAGGTTGTAGTTTCGGCTCACGTCTTGAAAAGCTGACATACATTGAAACATGACTTTGTTTTCTGTGTTTGAAGTTTAAAGACTCTTTTTTGGCACAAATAAAAAGAAAGACTCAAAGATTCGTCTGCACGTCGCTGCTGAAAGGAACAGACAGCAAAGTTCAAGACGCTGCAGCCAGTGACTTTTTTTGTTGTAGTTACACTTTATAAACAACTGATGAAAGAAGTCAATTATTATAGTAAATGCTGACTAATGTTCTGCAGATTTACATATCACTTACTTTTACAATCACTTAAGTAGAAGTTCCCTGAGACAACACATTAAACTTAGCCAGAATTATCCCTCCCTTTGTGATTCTGGAGTTCAGCACAGTTAAATTAAAGAAAGGGACGATGGTCGATTAAATAAGTAGTTAATCAGAAACAGTTTAAATGTGATTCATATTTAAGTTATTTTTAAGCTAATTTAAACTGGTCCCAGCCTGTATCTCTTATATATCACTGTACACAGAATTTGACAGACCTTGGAAAGTTACACTTAACTTCATTTTATAACATTTTTTTTACATTTTACAGAACAAACTATGAAACTACTAGTGGAAGGAGTAATCTGCATCAATCTAAAAGGAAATAATAAAAACTATCTTCAGTTGCAGCTCCTAACTTCTCTTGAATGTTATCTACTTTCAGTGTAATGAAAAAACTGCAAAAGATTCAAATAGAAACAGACGAAAATTATGACATTTTTCAAGAGTGTGTTTTACAAGCAGATCACGATCCTCTCTGTGAACGTCATGTGACAAACCAATATAATACAGCCTGTTTGGATCAGATCCAAAGACACTGAGTGTCAATGTCAGAGCTGCTGCAGCTCCTGCACGCTGCACAGCTCAGTGCGGCTGCTCTGTGTGTTAGCATGGAGGCTAAAGATGCTAATGATCTCAATTGTTACCAGGTGTCTTCAACTACCGTGCACACTGCTTGATGTGGGATTTTATGGAAGTGTGTACCATGCCTTGCTAGCTACCAATCCAAAGCTACAAAACACCACAAGCTCACAGCACAACAACAGGATCGAGGGGAAGTGATCTCTAAATAAAACACAGCAAAACATATTTTAGGTCATTATGGAGGATGCCGTTATTTAAAGGAATCACATTATGTCTGTGCTTCTGTTCTTTGTTTTCGGTTTTAGTCTGTAATAATAACTGTGTGAGGACAGAATCTCATAATATGATCAATGATACCTCTGAAAAGATTTAAGTATCTGAAGTTTCTCACACGTTTCACTTACGTTTGTTCTCATAAAATGATTTATTTTTCCATTTAATTGAAGGTTATTATTTTATTTTCTCTCAAACCGTGGCAGACATTCTGTTCATTTTGTAATAAATTCAGCTTTAATTTCTATGGACTCAAATTCAAATAACAAAGCATACTGGCTTACTGAAGTCTATTGGCAGTATTATTACGGTCTCTATCATCCCCTGCCTGCTACCGCATCCAAAGCTACAAAACATCACAAGCTAGCTGTGCAACAATAACATGATGCATGATGTTAGCTCTTAAACAAAAACAACAGGGCCTCTTTTTGGGCCACAATAGAGGACCTGCGGTAAATAGGTTGACATTTTAGCAGCATAGTGAGATATTGTAGTTAAACTTCAACCACTGCACCATCTTCTCTGAGTGGCTCCTAAACATGTGTCCAGTCCGGACCACGGAGCAGCTAGCTTAAAACAGGCTAGCTAAACAAAACAGCACTGCTTAGTTACGCACATAAACAACACAGTTTTAAATTCTCCTATGCCCTCAATTCACTGCTTTATAAATCCAACATGATGACAGCAGCCATTGGAATGAAGCAGCTGTACCCGAGGAACAGTTAAACAAACCACATCATGTTTTCAAACGGGCTCGGGCGGGAGAAGTTGACGTCTGGGCTGCAGCTAACGTTAGCATAGCTTGCTAGAAGGTTCGGCTAGCTTTAGCATAACAAAACTGCGAATGAATATTTAAATATGTAGGCACAATTCACCAAAGAATAAGTGCAAGTCTTGGCTCCTAACATAAGTAATGTCTATATTGTGATTCTGACTGGCGCCAAACCCATGGTTAACCACTTCGTGTTAGCCTGACAGCTAGCATTCTGCGGCCGAACCGTCTATGTTTTATTGTTTACTTCAAGATAAAACGCCGCGAAAAGACGCTGTTATCCCGGAGATGCTGTGCTTTTAACTGACACGATCACCGTGGACTATACGGAGTACATCTCGGAGCCTCACTGGCTTTTGTTTTCGTTTCGAAGCCTGGAATCACCCTCTTAGCTAACACAAGCTAACTCTGCAACAAGCCAGCCCGAGCGAGCAATGACAGCAGGCCACAAGTCAACACAGGCGGCCACATCCTTTCTTTTACCACCGACAGCCCCGCACGGCCGCCTCCTGCACGCAGCGGCCGCACACAGCCTCTGTGCGGGGAAAACAGCACCCGAATCCGCGTTTACACTCATTCTCAGGCTCCTGGATAAACTGTCGGTTACAAAAACATGAAACCTCTGCTTACCTGCACATGATCCGCCATTTTTCTCCATTTCATGCACCTCTCACTCCCCCGCTTATGGGTATGGACAGTGACAACAGCGCCCCTGCTGGCAGCCCGTCAGTGCTGGAGAGACTCATTCATTTCAGCCTGAACACAACACAAGGTATCCTGTAATATGACGGCAAAAAGGACAAACTTTACAGTGTTTGGAAGACATTTAGTAAGCAATACCATGCTGTAAATAAGCCAATTATCTTTAGCACTTAAGTAGTATTAAAAGACAACAAAGGATGCCTGTTTTGATCAAACTTTGACAACTTCATTCATTAATATGTGTCCAAATGGGAAACAATGGTTTTCATGATCAATAAATCCTTATTTTACTTACTTGAATGATTAATTGGTTAATATTCCTGAGTATAAAAATGTCGGAACATATTGACATATACCTGGTCTTGACTGACCAATGGTCTTCAGGTCAAAGGTATTCTGTTTCTAAAGATTTATGTGAGGGAACAGCAGCAGCATCTCACCTGAGAAGCTGAAATGAGATAGATTTCACATGAAAATTGACTGAAATGATCAATAGATTATTAAAATATTTGCCAATAGCATTGCTTGAGTGTTTTAAGTGTTTTAGCTTTAGTCCATATTAGATTTTTTTTAATTCTTGCAAATGATGTGACTTTGCTGACAATATGATATACAGACTCTTTGATGATTAATTTAGTATCATGTTCTGAATTTAAAAAAATCTGCTGTTTTAATGGAAACCTTTAGTCCGCAAAACTTGAATTCATTCTTCCTTTTAAAGAATTTCATGTTGTTATGTTTCTCTCTGCCATCAGGGGGCGACATGTTATTTCCCAGCAGCAAAAGGGAGTGTTTCTTGTTCCGGAAGTAGAGAAAAAGTGAAAGCGAATAAGGAGGAAATTCCCATTCAAACAGCGCCTTTGAATATGAACACAAAGCCAATGTAAAAATTCTCGTTTGTCCTCCGGAAGCACAAGTTTTAGTCTCTAAAAATCGAAGCTGAGTTGTTATAAGTATATGACTTTCTAAAGATCGAATAAACGCGAGATAGTTGCTGTTATCAGCGGAAACTTGGAATGGGCTGTGCTCCATGGTGCGTTTGGGCCCTTCGGAGAAACTGTTGCTATGACACATGTACACAGACACGCGGATCTCAGGCCGAGAATAACTTTATTTTTTAAAAGAAGGATATGATGAAGTGTACATTTAGATTTTAAAAAATATGATGCTGGTTTAATTTAATTTGTTTTTTCAGTCCTCCCGGTCCATAAGATATTGAAGAACAGGATCAGATTTCCGTTTAATCTGTGTTATAAGGCCAGGTTGTAGTTTCTCCCTGTGGCCACTGGAGGGCACAGAACACCCGTGAATCTGTGCACGATATAAACACCTCCAACCGACAGTTCCCGTGATGACAGCGGAAATAAAATGAAAATAGACACCAGTCACGACAGAAAGAAGATTTCAGATCCAATTAAACTCAAAACCCTCAATAGCATAGTAGAATAATTCTTTAAAAGTCCAGTGAGTACATACTTAGGCTGTAGAGTGTTTTCATCAATGAAACATGTCCTTATTGGTTTAAAAACAATCCTTTAAATTGATTTGAATATTTTGTCACTTTCATCAAACGCGTGAAGGGTCAAAGTTGAATCTACAAAATGTTTTTACATGGCGTGTATTTAAATGTTATTACTTTAAACAATTTTGTTTGATAACGTGTGTATTATAAATGTAATGCTTTTATTATCATTAAAACTCATTGACATTACTTGGTGGTTGTTTTGTGTCTTTGTAGTTTGGGTATCGTTCCTCTCTATGTGGTCATTCTTTCTTTTTTGTCATTGTACTTCGTCTCTGTTTGGGTTTTTTATGTCTTATATAAGTTATTTGTGGATATTTGGCAAAGTTTTGTAGTTGTTCGTCTCTTTAAATCATTTTGTGTTGCTTGTATTTGCTCTGTAGTCGCTCTCTAGTCGCCCTCTCTCCCTGTTTAGTCGTTCTGAGTCGTTCTGTGGCCACTTGGTAGCTTTTTTGGGGGGGTTTCTTTTTGAGTCTTTCCTGTATTTTTACATCCCTCTCCTCTGGCCCTGCCTCTGTCAGGTATATTTAAGTGTACAAATCTCAATAGGGAACTTTTTGTAATTGTAAATGAATGCTTTGAGCTCTCTTAACCACAGGCTCTCATCGTAACTCTCCGTTCCTTTGTCTTTAAAACCCTCCTGAACTGCTGCCGTTCACATTTTATGCCATTAACAGCAGATTCATGAGTTCTGACAGACAGGAAAGATGTTCAGGTATCCAGTGATGGCCGTTCATCACAGCTGCAGCCTCGCTCATCTGATCTCTCTCGGGCTACAAACCTGTCATCACACAGCACTTACCTTTTCACACCAGCTGTTAAAAAGCACCAAAGTGGTCCAATCACAGCTGACCTTTTCTTAATGCTTCTGGACGCTCTGCAGCTAAACACAGAGTGTTTAAACATGTCCTCATCACAAACAGACTCTTTCCTGCACTCAGTCCAAGCTGAACATATACCTGTTCGTCCTCCTGGGTTTACCGAAGTCCGACGCTCTAACAGGAACATCAGAGGCTGTAAATATGGACACAGTGACGACACACACATAGAAATGTACGACCTCCTGCTTCTCTACATCAGACACATCGATCTACTCACATTTCACTGCAGTAAAACCTTTCCCACTTTATTGTAAGTGGTGGATGACATCATATAAATACAAATGTAGAAAGTATAACAGCAGTGAGTGATGGGCCTTTAAAGCAACATGAAACATGAGCTTCAGCATTTCTTTATGGATAAATATTACAATTATAATTAATGACATCAACACTCTAAACAGTCTTCATTCTTTAATGAAGCAGAGAAAACTACATTTATAAACAGCACTTTAAACCGCCTCTCTCATTAATCATCTGACGACCCCTCAGAGTAATCTGGTGACCTTCTAGAGGGGCTCGACCCCTAGGTTGGTAACCACGTGACAGATGAGCTAACTGTACGTAAAGTACTCTCAACAGTAATTTGCTGCTTTGTTATCAGACGCAGACGTCGCACCGCAGCACCTTTACTGCTCCTGCATGAGGCAGAGGATATACCTGTCAGGGTGTCAATCTGATGTCTGATTGAGAGTCACTTCACTTTGTTGTTGGTACTTTGACTGCTGTCAAGAACTCGCTGTGACTCCTCCTGTCCTGCAGGGGGCAGTATTAGACCAGGTGTTCAGTGTTTCCTCACATGAAGAACCTGAAGCCCACATTTTCACCTCCTTCCTTCGCCCACAGAAGAGTGTGAGCAGTGATGGCATGCAGCTGAGCAGACTGACTGAACAACTGAAGAACAATGTCATGTGACTGATGATGTCTGAATGCACCTTCATAAACACCTTAAATATAAACACCTTAAACACCTCTTTGTAACAAACTGCTGCACACTCATCTCAAACAAAGCTTCTCGTACATTATTTAACTAACGGAATAAAACCAACAAATTAATTATGATAAATAAAATCATCAAAGGCCCACAGCGCTCTTCACCCTGCAGTCATTTTATAATGTGACTTCTGTAAAAGCCCTGGATATACTTGTTCCAGCGCTGTACGGTTGTCACTCAGTGTGTGCGTGTGCAGGTGTTCCTGTCCACACACCTGCTGGGTAATTTATTAAAGAAGAGCGTCTCCCTGCAGGGCGCTGTTAGCCAGCAGAGACAGACACGACGGAGAGCAGAGAGGAAGCAAAGACACGCGAGTGTGAAGATGAAAGTCAGCTGTTTTCTGCCTGTGAGTAAAGACAGGCGCACACACACACACACACACACACACACACACACACACACACACACACACACACTGAAGGGATCAAACAGAGGGACGAAACAAAGAGGGGATGAAAGAGGAAGAAGCAAACAAGCGTTTAGAGCAGAAAGAGGACGAGCGTTATTAAAGCAAAGAGAGGAGGTGAGGGAGTAAATAGAGGAAGGAAATGGAAGTGAATGAGGTTAAGAGAAGGAGGGCGAGAAGGAGGGGGGAGTTTAGAGGGCTGGGGGATTAAGGATGCCGGGGCCACAGGTGGGTCCTCCCGACTCCATCAGGCAGAGGAGATTGTGGTGCGCAGGGAGAGGAGGATTGATGGGAGGAGGAGAGATTGAGACGGAGAAAACAGGAGGAAATTAGCTGCTTCATACTCGTCCTCCTCCACTGTCGTCTCCTCGTCCATCACACACAACATTCAGTCCTCCTCAGAGTCTCAGCTGACCTCTGACCTTTTCCTCGTCCTCCTGCCATTAAACACTTACAGTACATTTACACCACGTGGGAGATGCTCTTATTTATGACGGAAGAGGAAAAACTTCTTTCTTGAACCTTTAAGAGCTGCAAACTGAGAAAAACACGACTGCTGCTTTTGTTGCAGAGAACACGACGTTCTCACAAATCCATTTATTTTGAGTCATCCGTTTGGGAAGTCTGCAGGAATTTAATTTATTTTATTATTTGTCGAGCTCCTCTAAATGAACTCTGCGATCAGCTGTTTTCTTTCCTTCTCTCACAGTGACCTGAACGTCTCGGTGTCGTTGGCGTCAGCGAGGAGCCTTGATCCACATTATTCATTAAGTGTTAATCCAGATCATTATAGACAAATTAAAACATAATGAAAATAATGAGTTGCCCTAATAAGCTGATATGATAACAAAACAAAACATTTTGTTCAGGCAAGTTTGGCACAGTTTGTTATTCAAACAAACTAAATTAACAATCTACACTTGGTTGTCTTTGGCGCCCCCTGTGGTGATGAGCTGTAACTGCAGCAGGGCTCTAAACAGCTTTCTGTTTAACTTCATGTAAACATTTGTTTCTTTTTCTAAAGTTTCTTTTCTCAGTTTGATGCCATGAAAGCATTTTCCTCTGAGCGCAGCAGAGACAGCAGAGCAGCGCTCCCACCTCCTCCCTCTGGAGGACCGAACAATGCTGGTGATGGATGAACGTTCGTAGCACCACAGAGAACTGACGGTGCTGCAGGCTTTCCTCAGTGCTCCATACAGCATCAGACATTTATCTATAACGTCTCTACATATGAAGAAAAAAAGAAACACTGGAGCATTATGTTTTTCTAACAATCACAGGATGTCTGTTTGCATCCTTGGCGGCCTGCTCCTCCACACATCGTTTTCATTGCTGCTGACAGCGGTGAGTTATGGATCAATAAGGCAGCTCTCACGGCCCTTACTTCATATACATGTTTTCATATTTAATGTGCTATTTGCTTTTGTAGAGATTTTAATGCCAGGGCTCGGCTCCTCTGTTTTGTCTGGATGTTACTTTAGTGAGCCGTTGGTAATTCATACGGAGATGACAGATGCATCTTCGCTCTGTTTTTGGTCTCCTCCACCTCCTGACAGAAACATTTTAAAATCTTTTTTAGAAAACGATGCTGAGAGCGAACGAGAACGTTTCCGATGCAGCTCAACAGCTGGAAAAATAGCTGTTATTTCATACTTTGTAAAACTGCTGCTTCTGTTCAGAACTTCTTCTTCTTTAGTGGGACACTTCATCTTCTGTAAACTAAGGATTCTGTCCCGGTTGTCCTAATATGTCTCAGGTCGTGTGTTATCTGTACGCTGCACGTTGGTTTTGTCACCTTCGCTCTGTGACGAACAGAAAAACATCCGTGAATCCTTTTCAGGCTTTTTCTGCCTGTAAATCCTCCTGACGTGTGTGTAACAGCCTGCAGCTCTGTGTGTGTGTGTGTGTGTGTTCACTTTATCACAGGAACACACACACACACACACACACACACACACACACACACACACACACACACACACACATGTTTATGATAAGATGTATGCAGTCAGCGCTGCAGGAATAAAGAGCTGCTGTTATCAGTCAGGAGGAAATACTGCTGATGTCTGTAACATGCAGAGATTTACCTGCTGCACACGCTGCAGTGTTTCCTGCTCATTCACTTCTTTATCACTGAGGAGAATGAAAGGCATGTTGAGGAACATGTGTGTGTGTCAGCGGTGTGCGGGGAGGCTTCTCTGAAAGCTTTGCAGGCGACCACTTTATACAGGACGAACTTTAACGACAGCAAAACTAAGAGACAGAAACTCAAACTGCTTCGTACAGCCGTGGAAAACAAACAAAAGAAGTGTTCTGATGCTGCTAATGGGATAACAAATGAGTTATTAAAATAGTTTCATATCAGATTCAAAATGTCCTGGAACAAACCTGAAACCTGTCCTGGAAAAAGAAAGACTGCGTTATTTTGTTACAAATAATTATGGATTATCTGACTAACCCTGCGTTCCCTCTGTGCGCTCCCTCTGTGCGCTCCCTCTGTCCGTTCCCTCTGTGCGTTCCTTCTGTGCGTTCCTTCTGTCCGTTCCCTCTGTGCGTTCCCTCTGTCCGTTCCCTCTGTCCGTTCCCTCAGTCCGCTCCCTCTGTGCCTTCCCTCTGTCCGTTCCCTCTGTGCGCTCCCTCTGTCCGTTCCCTCTGTCCGTTCCCTCTGTGCGTTCCCTCTGTGCGTTCCCTCTGTGCGTTCCCTCTGTGCGTTCCCTCTGTCCGCTCCCTCTGTCCGTTCCCTCTGTGCGTTCCCTCTGTGCGTTCCCTCTGTGCGTTCCCTCTGTCCGTTCCCTCTGTGCGTTCCCTCTGTCCGCTCCCTCTGTGCGTTCCCTCTGTGCGTTCCCTCTGTCTGCTCCCTCTGTGCGTTCCCTCTGTCCGTTCCCTCTGTGCGTTCCCTCAGTCCGTTCCCTCTGCCTGTCAGCACCAGTCGCACCTGAAGCTGTGTGTTGGCTCCTGACGTGGTTCCCTCCTGTCTCGATCATTGCTTGTGTTGTATTAACTCTCAGATGTTCGTCGCTTTGGACAGAAGCGTCTGCTACATGAAATGTAACATTGCCCCTGTGTGTTGGATAACTGTTGGCCAGAGTGAAACACCTTAGTTAATAATCTCTGATCAAAAAGGTTTCAACATTTCAGCCGTGTGTGTTGAAGTGCTCGATGAATGATTCTGTTGTGGTTCACACACAGAAATAAATCTGAAGGTGACATTTAGTATCTGGTTTTCTTCTTAATGACCCTGATGGACTGCGTGTTCCACACAGCTGTCTGTAGTGAAATGATGAAGCAGACATCAAAGGCAATAGAAGAATTCAGAGTCCAGAACCAGCTGAGAAACGGAGGACACGAGGACATTGTGTCCACAGCTGTGTTTCTGCAGAGCTTACGGTTCTTTAAAGGCGTTCTGTGAGTTTTCTTATTGTTTAGTTAAAACAGAATCTCACACAGCCTCCATCAACCTGCGGAGGAGAGCAGATAACACAGCAGCGCCTGAAACATGACGCAGCATAAAGAACATTAATTATGTTGAAGAAAACACCACATGAAATGGAAATGAGCCTGTTCTCGTTAAATCTCCACTTTTAAGTTGGTCTTTCTTCTGATTTTGGTGGTTTCGAGCGAGTCAGCAGCAGCAGCAGAGGTTGTTTCAGGTTTTTAAATCCTCGTTTTCTTTTCTTCTTCTCATTTTAACCAAAGGACACACGATGCATCTGGAGCCTGTGCAGATTCAGCGCTATTGTCACGTCCATATCACATAAAAAACACTCATTATAAGATTCTTCATGTTGTAGATAAGTTGTGTAGCGTTTGTGCAGCAGCGACGGTACAAAGAGTCCAGATATAAGTTCTACATCGTCCATGAGTCTGATATGAACATTAATATTCATACGTTCCCACTCTCCTGCTGCTCAGCCTGCAGTCAGAGGTAAATGTCCACATGTCCGTGTCCCTGCAGGTCCCTGCAGGTCAGCAGGTCCGGGCTGCAGTCGGCTGCTTCTCCTCTGAGTCCACAATCAGCAGCTAATAGAAGCTACATTAGCCCCCCGAGGTCTCCATGATGTGTTTGTAACCTGCCGTTAGCTGTGTGTGTTTATCGAGCGCTCTGATAGTTTTCTCTGCGGTGTGGACTCAAGCGAACATTTCAAACACCACGGGAATACAGACCATATACAGCGTGGTGTGTGTGTGTGTGTGTGTGTGTGTGAGGTGCATACTTTCAAACTGTAGTATAAAAAACTCGTATCTTGTTTGTTCATGCAGGTGTGAAAACTGTCAATCAAACATCTGTGTGGATCAAAGCAGAGATCTTTCAGCCCTGCTGATATTCATGGACCAGAGATTGACGGCAGGTCTCTGAAGCAACGTTGGCAACATGTTGGACAACAAACAGTGTGGTACTCTTTATGCCATGTTGTGATAAGACACATTTATTATTTGATACACTGTCCATGATTTACTTTGCTCCAGAAGTATGAAGTGCAACCTGTGCAGGTCTCCATGAGTGGAGCTTCTAACGGAGCAGCACGATGGAGGCGTCTTCACACATGAATCAGTCAGTTATCCAGAACATCAGGGCTGCAGACGGTTGGACTTTCTATGACGTAGCATTTTTTAATAATTCAAGACGGCCTGCAGCCACATTTGAATCAATTACATCACTTTAAAAACACATGCTGTGTGCAGGACGTCTCGAATATTGAGAGGTTGTGTTTATCCTTCATGTCAATGTAGGCGCTGGTGAAATTCCTGAAACAGCGTCGGCAGAATGACCTGATGTCAGCTCATGTTAGCTTACATTTTAACCCTTTGAAGGTGACTACGACCTGAATGATTGAGAACCTGTACAGACATGTCCAGTAGGGATGCACGATATTATCAGCACATTATCGGCATCAGCAGATATGTAATTTTTCTGCTGATATTTTTCGCTGATAAAACAACGCTTTAATTCTGCCTAAACGCTTGATGATTCCATAAATAAGCTTGCCGAATTCTACGACATTAACACAAAGTTCTCAACAATGTACAAATAAAGACTAAACAGTCAAAGAAACTCGAGCTGATGAACAGAAGTTAAACAACTTTCACAGCTCTTAACTAGCTCACAGTTAGCTCACATTCTCGTCATTTTACCGACTTAACATCAAACACGCCGAAAATACACTCGCAGCCAAAGCCGACGCTGACAGAGAGAAACATAAACATCAGAGCAAAACTAGCTCACGTTCATGGACGCACACACGATGAAAAGAGTCCGTCTGCAGGTGCAGTAAACACGTCCGGGCATGTCTCCCTCACTGCCGTGTTTTTGGGGGGATGCTGCATTCAGGTGCGCTCAGAAACGTGAGTGATCAGACACGTGACCTTTTGTACAACGCCTCTTCTGTCAAACGTAAAGAAGGGAGCACGATGTCTGCGGTGTGGCAGTTTTTGGCACGACAATAAGAGCAGGCATGATGTCAACTCCACTACAGGGAGACTTGATGTTCTCTGCAGTTAGGTGGAAAAAAAACATGTGCCTAATACATCGGTATCGCATTCGGCAAAAAGGGTTGGATTATATCAGCATATCGGATATCTACAAAAGAATCCAGTATCGTGCATCCCTAGTGGCTGTGTATAGATTTGTTTTAATTGAACATCCAACATTTTGGACTCAAAGCGACTACAGGTTTATCAAAGGTGCCAGTAGAAGCTCCTGCGTATTTCTGTTTAAGTGCTTCGTATTTAAAGCTGCTACTGAAATAAAAACTGTGTTGGAGAAATAAAAACTTTAATTGTTTTTTCAGAGACTCTCAAATCAGTGTTCCAATTAAAAAGAAAAGACTATTTTCTGTCATTCTAAAATGACATCAGGAGCATGATGGGAAATAATCTCAATAGGAAACCATTTGTAGTCCTTTAAACAGTGACCCTGACCCCTGAGTGTCTTTAGACTGTACCCTGTACAACTAATGAACCCTCACAGATAATTTACTTGAAAGATTGCAGACCATAAAGACGGCACATTTTCACACTGCTGGATGTTTTGCTTCCTGCTTTGACGCTACAAGTTGATATTCAAATCAATATCAAGTACAGCCTATACACCAAGTTTCTGTTTCACTGTGAAGGATTATAAAAGTTTAAATAAAGGAGTGATCAAAACTAATACCACCAGAACAGGAAGTCCTCGGCCCACTTCCTGACTCTTGTTCAGTTTATTTGTGGTGTTAAAACAAAACAGAGCGTTTCATGTTTGAGCTAAACAGTTAGATGTGTCTGCTGATGAACAATAAAGTCTTCATCTTCCCGTAGGCGATGTATATTTTATGTCAATCATTCGGTAACGGGCGGTGATTCTCCTGATCAATCACACAGACAGAAGCACTTAAAGCTCAAGTCCTACTGAGTGCAGTTCATTGAACCTGGTGTTTCTGTGCACTTATAATAAATACAGACATCACAAAGTTTAAAGGACACAAATAAATGTTTCGTACCTGGAAGTGTTCAGACTGAAAATGAAGCTTAATGTGCAGCAAACGGTCTGCAGGTTTATGACTCATGCTCTGCAGAGAGAAGAGAGAAGGACAGATCAATTATTTAATTAAAATGTGTTCATTTAATTTAGATATCAGAACTTTTTGTACATCAAACACCAAAAAGAATGAACAAGAACAATAAAAGCATGTACTTATTGAGCATCTTTAGATGCTTCTGGGGAAAGAGGTTTTCATGTTCTTGTGTCCACTCTGCACGTCACCATTATTTAACGACAGAACCAAGGTTATATTAAGGAACCATGAACTTATATCTACCAACACTTTCAAAATGTTTGGAAGAGTTAAGCCTGACACCCTCCCACGTCTGAAGACATTTCAGTCCCTTCTATAACAAAGACTGAGTATCTTTCAGGGCCGCTGTTTATAGGACTACAAATGGTTTAGATGAGATTATTTCCCATCATGCTCCTGGTGTAATATTACAAGAAAAACCAACAATGGAGCAGAAACAGAAGCAGCTTTTGGTCACAGCTTCTCCTGTCTTTAATCTGCCTTGGTTGAGGTGCTAACATTAGAACTATGATTTAGCAGGCAGCTAGGGAGGCCTTCCCCCCCCCCCCCCCGCCGCTTCACTGGAGCTAGCTGCCTTGCTAACACCGTGTGCTAACAGTAAGAGAGCCTCCAACACTGCCGTCTCATTCTGCCCCCCCACCCGGAGTCCCCTCCATGTTTACCTTGTTTCTAGAGACAAGAAAAAGACCAAAGACAGCTGAGTTTTAAGCCCGTTTTACACCAAACCATCGTGATGACGGGGTCGCCCAAACTCCAGCAAAACTCCAGATTTTTTTCTGACATTACAAAATAGTGAAATGTTTTGAAAATGATTTGGTGTAAGAGCGGCATATCCTACATTTGGCTTCAGGGCTGAAGAGTGAGAACTTTGAATTAAGGCATCATAATGTAGAAAATGTGATGATGAGTCGACATCCAAACTTCTGCAGACAAATGTCCTGAATGCGACTTTTGGAAGTTTTTTGGAGAGTTTGTGTTTTTGAATTGTTTAAGGATTAAAAGTGATTATAAAACCCTTTAGGCAAATTAATGATTAGTGATTTACAGCTTTTTAAATAAGGCTGGAAACACATATTTAAAACAGACTGCCTTTAGTGTGTGTCCATCAGGAGCTGGCACTCCAGTCAACAGATCCTTCCAAGATCCACATGGCAGGCAGAGATGGCAGGAAGCTCAACACTGGAGGATACTCCCGTCCAGTAAATCCTGAAGGAATCAAAACACCTTTTACACTGAATTTCAAAAATATTTCAATATTCTGGATGAGTCACATAATCTGCAGGATGCTACATTTCCCTCTTGGCTGGGACAGAAACTATGACGTGACTGGCCACAGCTAACCACATTATTTCCACCAGCCAGAGGAGAATAATCATGTACCCAGGGATGTTAGTGTGCATGGCTGGCTCCTGCAGCCGGGTCCATGTGTAGCACAGTCACAGCCACTGCAAGCCCAAACTCCCAACAGCCTTCTGACTGTGAGATTAAGGATTTTATTTAGTGATATATGGATAACTGCTGTGCGCTGTGTTGCAAGATGTAAACGTAGGAAATCTGAAGCTTCCCGATTGATGAGAAACTGACAGATGATTGTGAAACACCAGAGAGCTATCGGGCCGTATTAATCATTAATCATTAATCATACACGTTACTATAAGTTAAAACATATTTGTTAGCTTAAATATTTGTGTTCAACATGCTTTTATTTCAGAATTTATTTAAGCTTTTCCTACTGAAATATTAGCTAGGACATGGTTCAGTGCTAATGCTAGCTGTTGTCTTATGTTAATGTTAGCTAAATAAAGGCTGACAGCTAACGTAAGCTGAAGTCTGATGGTCATTTGTTGAATACTCACGCTAGCTGTTTTCTTACGGTAACTTTATCCTGGAGGTGGTTCAATGTGGACAGAAGATTTGATCTAAAGGTATTGCTGGCTAGGAAGTTGTTAAACACTCATGTTAGCTAGTGGTAATTCAACGTAAGCTGTTGTCTGACTATAATATAGAAAGTGTATGAATGCTAACATAGCTGTGCTCTGATGATGTTAGCTACAGAGTGGTTCAATGCATTAACTTAACAGTTCTAACGGTAAGCTAGAAAGTTGTGGAATGCTAACGTTAGCTGTTGTCTGATGATAATGTTAGCTGAATGAATGTTGAATACTAACATTAGCTCTTCTATAACATCATGTCAACGTCATGTTAGCTACTAAGTGATTGAATCCTTTTTGGTTTTCGTTATCTTGTTATGGTTCGGTTATCATGGAAGTAGTTGAATGCTAACATTAGCTGTGGTCTTACTGTATTGTTAGCTGTAGGTTGCTGAATCCTAATGTAAGCTTTTGTTGAATGGTAGCCTAACTTTAGCAAGGAAATGATTGACTGCTCACGTTAGCTGTTGCGTGACAGTAAAAATAAATGGTTGGTTGCTGACGTTAGATGTAGTATGACGCTAATGTTAGCTAGAAAGTGGTTAATTGCTAATATTAGCTCAAAGTGGTTGAAAGCGTTTGTTAGCTATTTCGTTACACTAATCATGTTAGCATTGCAGTAGTTGAATGTTAACATCAGTTGTTGTCTGATGGTATTGTAAGCTCTGAAGTTGTGGAATGCTAATGTTAGCTGTTATATGACAGTGAAAGGAAGTGGCTAAGGCACACTGTTGTCCAGTGGTAGTGTTAGCTTGGAGGTTGTTGAATGCTAACAACAGCTTTTGTTGACAGTACCTTATGATTAATCCAAAATGTTTTACAGTCAGATTCCCTACGTTTATAAGTTTATAAGTTAACAGTGGGGGATCAATAAGATTATGTTCTTGCAACCTGGTACTCAGCAGAACATCATCCTTTTAATAACAGCATTTCACCTCAGCGTGATGTCAGGTGGGCATCCTGATTTTTTTGTGAGCAGGAAATATATCCTCATATTTCAATGATCTTGTGTCTCCCCCCTCTGTGACGGCCGGCTGTCTCCGCCGCCTTCGAGTGCAACATTTGGATTTCTGTCGTGGTCTCTTACGGCCTGGTAGCTCTGAAAGATCGTAACCCGACCGTAAAATAGACTGCTCTCACACAGCACCTTTACAGTCTTCTGACCACTCAGAGCACTTTTCACTACATGCCCCCTGTCACACATATTTACATCATTCACTCACACATTCACACACTGATGGCTGAGGCTGCCGTGCAAGGTGCCAACCTGCTCATCAGGATCTAATCTAATGCTCATTCACACTCACACACTGATGGGACAGGCTTCAGAAGCAATTCAGGGTTCAGTGTCTTGTCCAAGGGCACTTTAACATGCAGAGTGGAGGAGGCTGAGACTGAAACAATGATTTTCCAATTATTGGACGACCCTCTCTACCTCCTGAGCCACAGACGTCCCAGCAGGAATGTACAGCCATCCAACAACCTCTCAATGGAGGCTGCCCTACTATTTAATTATAGTTATAACTAATTTAATGTACTTTAATGTATATTTATTATAATGTACACCTTTTACTTTTGCGATTAAGCTTGACATGACCATGGCAGGACAATAAAGGCATTTTAATTGTGTAAAAGAGAGTGCCTTACTAAGACGACAGGTATCCCAGTTCAAAGAGCCTCAAACCAACACCTGTCTGAGTCCAGGATGTGCTCCTGCTCACCTTTAAAAGACACATGACATGAGATGAAGACACTTTTTCAACGCTGTAAAACGATAGCAGTGACAGGAAGTAGTAGTGTCAGGGTTTCTGGTGCAGATGAGGCAACGCCACCAATAATCTCTGGAGGCAGGGACGTGGATTTTAGGGACGGCAGGTGTTTTGGTTTCCATTCGTATAGTGCGTTTGTAGCCCGAGTAGTGCTGACCAATCACAGTTCAGCAGGCTGTGGGGTGTGTAGGAAAAACAGACCGTGTGGCGAGCTAAAGCAGGCGGAACATAATCCATCGTCATGACATCCGACTCCATCAGAGCGATCTGACGATGATTCAGCTTCTTATTCATCTCCATAAACATCTGCATGCTAACAGCTAACAGCTAACAGCTAACAACCTGTTCTAGAGCAAACAGTCAACTTAAGATAAAGTCTGTGACGCTGTGTCATGAAAGCCGCTCAGCGTTTAGATTTCCCCACTTCCCTGAATGCATCATTAACGATGGCTCCGCCCTCTGTCTCATGTTACAGTAGTGTTCTTCTCCTCTTGAGGACAGACCTGACAAAGCTTCATGTTGTTCCTAATCTGCATCATGATGTTCTTTCAGCAAACTGAAGAGCCGTTAATTAAAGTCGATCACAAGACAACCGCCCGGCACGTTCTCCCAGTCTCCTCCCAGTCTCCTCCCAGTCTCCTCCCGGTCTCCTCCCAGTCTTCTCCCAGTCTTCTCCCGGTCTCCTCCCGGTCTCCTCCCAGTCTCCTCCCAGTCTCCTCCCGGTCTCCTCCCAGTCTTCTCCCAGTCTCCTCCCGGTCTCCCCAGAGGCTTTATATCGTCATCAGACTGTAGCTGATGGGATCCCAGATTGTGCCACCCATGATGTTTAACTGTTAGCTAATGTTAGCATGTTCATGAAAAGTCAGAAGATCAAAGTGTGAACAGATCAATGTAAGGTTTGTTAAACATTCATCGGATGTGTTCAGGACATTTACCTGCTGTTGGTGCTAGAAGACAAAACAAAGACACTTGGATGGATCAAATGTCCGTAGGCTCTTGGTAGGTTACGTATACCAAAGTTTAAATATGTTAAATATGCCGTAAAATGACTTCATGAGTGTATTTTCCTTTGAACCATGAATGTGGAACAAACCGTGTTTAGCAGCATCTCCATCAGCTGCAGCAGGTTCACACTGCAGAGAGGTCACACTGATGCTCTCTGTGTGCTGGTGTGTGTGTGTGTGTGTGACGGGTGATGTAACGTATTGTTGTGGAGCTGTCAGAGCTCATCAAAATGTGACAGTGGTGGAGAAATGGCAGAAAAAGTTTCAGGCCATGAACGCCGCCAGGAGCTCACAGTAATTTGTTTTGGTGAAGCGCAGCCGTGATGGCCATTTGTCGTTCGTAGTGTTCGGCCTGCAGCTGTCAGACTGTTGTGACAAGTCTGCTCTGAGACCTCCAGCAAAGCGCCCAGACGGACAGAGGTCCAGCTGTGTTCAGAGAGTGTGCCGTGGTCAGAGGAGGAGAGACGTCAGAAACAAGGAGGACACAGTTACTCTTTATTTTTAGCTGACTAAATGGATCTGTCATTCTGAGGAGAAACTCTGAGGCTAAGCGGGCACAGACGTGGACGGATGAACCTGAACTCAAATCAACCGTTTCTCCTAAAGATGATGTTTATTTACCCCAAAACAAAAACAGGACAGAGTTCTGAGAAGACTTTAACTCCTCCTCAAAAAGGTTTGTAATCAGCATAACAAGGACACGTTGTGTGACGCTTAATGTCAAACATTCACTGACAGCTTTGATCACTTGTTGATAGAGACTGAGGCGGTTACACCACGGTCACTTTCTAAAAGACTTTCATGTTTTCAGTTTGCATCAAAATCTAAGACACAGCTCTTTTCTTCATGAGGCTTCGATGAAAGCACCAAACATTCAAATGAACAAAACATAAACTCTAAAATATCTTTAAGAATACCAACGACATGACTTCCTGTACTGAAGGACACACTGTTCTACAGTCAGCGTGAGACGTGAGGATTAAAAACCTTAACAACATTAAAACATGTTTTCTTATCAGGTGCACCAGGACTCAGGGCTCATGCTTCTCTCTGCGATGACACATCTCCTGGTTCAGGTACCTGCATGGAGACAGTTTGAAAGCGCTGCCGGGCGTCTTTCCAGCCAACATGTCATTTTATTAATAGATGTTTACTCATCTGTGTGCAGCCTTGGAAAGAGTCTAAAATCAGACCTTTTACTGGCTCCAAATGTGGCTTCGTTTAGTGCTCGTGTCTGTCTGGATGGAAGTTACAAACAACAAGACTTTGAAGAGTTTGAATCACAGCTAAAGTAAAGTTTTATCAGCAAATGTTCCAAAACTACTGAATGATATTATCTGAGAGGTTTCTGGATTCATGCTTCTGGTCGAGTTAGTTTCTCTCCTGTGTTTAAAACTTTTTTAAAACCTTTGACCCTTGATCTTTGATCTGTGAAAAAAAGGTGATTTTTCTGTCCAGGTTCAGTTTTTTTTGCAGCTTTTTGTCTAAATTTCGGTTGAATTGATGATTTGAGTCCATAAATCTGCTTCAGCTGATCTCCTGTTTGTTTCTCTGTGTTTCTCCAGCAGCAGATTTGTTACCCGACAGCTGAATCTATGAAACAATGAACAAACATTAAGAAAAGAATACACCCATAAAAACAAAGTTCATCTGTCCTGTAGACACACGGACATGAAGCAGACGTTAAATAAGCAGATTATGTTTAAAAGTCAGAAAACAACCAGCTCATAACTTCAGTGTTATTTTTCACAAACTGTGGCAGATGTGTTTTTTGGGCGACGCCTGAGGCAGCACCGCCGGGAGCTGAACTTCAGTCTCTCCCTGCGAGCCTCCCACACACTGTCACACACAGATTATACAGCAGAGAGACCATGTGAGTCAAAGGTGTGTGTGTGAAGCTCTGTACGCCCTCTGTGTGTGTGCGATGTCTTTAACCTCCTACACCAGCAGAGTAGAAGCAGCAGCCGTCCCTCCGTCACCTGAGCTCAAGCTGCGTCAGTGTACGTCATAGTGAGTACTCTGCACCTTTAAAGCAGCTTTCAGATTATTCCAACATCATCAGGAAAATGAGCTCAGACTGATGCAGTGGAAGAAGAAGTATTCAGGCACTTGAGTATGAATACATCAAAGATACTCGGTCAGAAGTAAAAGTCCTGCATTAAACTGCACCAACACGTACTGAGAGAGCTGAGCGTGAAGAACTCGTGAGTTTACGTTTTTCACAGCAGACGTATTAAAAACCAACGCTGCAGCTTTTACGAGCTTGTGAGACAGAAGCATTCGTAGGTCCATAACAGGTGATGTCCCACTAGAACCAGTGCATCCACAGGAGGGACGCATCTGAGGACGCTTGTGTGTGTGTGTCTCTGCAGAGCATACAGGCTTTCCTACTCGCCCAGACACAGGAGGCGTGAGGGGAGACTGTCCAATAAGTGGTAAAGATGTCGCGGCTCCACCTCCTCTCGTTGTACTAAAATAAAGCCAAACAGGGGCGGATCCAGAGGGGTGGCCTGGGCCCCCCTTGAAGTCTGATTGGCCAGTCTAGGTGCCACCCCAAAATCCTAAACTATGATTGGCTATTTGCCTTGTCAGAGGCGGGACTTCTTTGTGAATATATATGTTAATATCAGACAAAGAAAGCTACGAGCAGCCTGGACCTTGGAACAACAAGTGACGGCACATCTGAGGATCTCAGGGAGCGGGAGGGGACATATAGGCAAGAGGAGATCAGATCAATAGCTTGGGACAAGGCCTCTCAGGGCTTTGTAGGTCATTAATAAAATCTAGAAATCGATTGTGAAAGCGACAGGCAGCCAGTGTGATGCCGGGATCGGTGGGATGTGATCATGTTTCTGAGTCACAAGTTAGTGTTAGTTACGTCTCCTCTCGCCGTTCCTCCTCTACTCTGCTACTCAGGAACAGAATGCTGCAGGAGCCTGATTTGTCCACAGAGCTGTCAATCATGAGGCCATGCCCCCTTTTTATAGCTTCAATTAACTAAAAGTAAACTTGTGAGAAAAATGAACACTGACATAAATCAGCATGATAAGAACTAACTACAATGACAGAAACCATGACGTGTATCCTGAGTGTGATTAATCTGCACTCTCACAGATGAAACAGTGCTTTGACATTATATAAAGAATGAAAGGTGATATAAACATACCTCTCAGCCAGGACTGTTGTCAGTGTATCCTGCGAGCTCCTCCGTGTCCGGCGCCCTGCCAGCTCTCGGCAGCAGCAGTCACAGTGAAGGTGGGTAGCTGTCGATGGCTCCGCTGGACCCGAGCCAGGGAGAGAGCATCCTCCTCGCTGTGCACATTAAGCTCATGTAAACCATGATGAGCGCCCTGAGTCTGAAACAAGCAGCTTTTACAGCCAACGCACATCTGTCCTCAGTGAGCTACGCTACGCTAATGTCTGCTAAAGGATGTGCAACAGATTCAATTATTCTCCCTCTGAAACACAAAGGTCATATTTACTCACAGTTTCACAGCTGTTTGGATAACTATTATTACCTCTACTAATGTGGTTGGACAATTTAAGGATCAGTATTCACGTCCACACGATTCTAAACATCTCAGCTGGTTTATGTTTCTAGTTTCTCATTTGCTATTTTGTTCATATGTGTTACTAAATGTTCTTTACAGAGCTTAGGTTGTGATTTGCCCGGCTTTGTCTGTGTGTCGACAGGTTTTGGTACCAAACAAAGGGGCCAGTGGATAACCTGCAGTTCCTCTGGTGTCCACTTGAGGCTGCCTCCAGCAGTGAGTCAGTCCCCATAGAGCCCCATGTTAAACTTTACAGCAGAAATAAACATGTTTACAGCCTGGTACAAAAAACAGTTTGGGTCTCTATAGCTCATTTCTCTCTTCATGACAACTGTACGGGGAGAATCTTTATACAGCTCACCTGTTTACATTATATTAAGGCTTAAAGTGATGCAGCATTAGGGGCGTGGCTTCTTTGAGTGACAGCTGGGAGCTGCTAGCTGTCTGCTAGGTGTCCCCTCAGCTAACTCAGTCACTGAACGTAACCTCTGGGCCGTGTTTGTGCTGTTGGAGCCTTTTGGAGATTTGTTCATGTAAATATCAGACAGATAATCTGTGTGTGCTTTATTGGACGAACAGACCGTCCAACACGTCTCACACACTGTTCACTGGTTGATGGAGGTAAACAGCAGGTGGAGCTTATTCTCCTGTCTGTGCCGTGAAACCATTTCGGAAGAAGAGGACACAACACGGTGACATGATTAAAGGAGCTCAGGTTTGTTCTGAAACACTGGAAACGTGTCAGAAACGTGACATTAACGTGACTTCTGTGTTTCATGTCTGAATGTGAGGAAGGTTACAGTCTCCTCATCGCTCCGCACACAGCTGATGTTTCAGATGTTTGCTGGAGGTGACTTTTGATGTCACTTCATGTGCATCATCAAGTCTCTTTCTGCTTTTACCCTCACACACTGTTACAGCTCGAACCAGGAAACATGCTTTGGACTATTTGGAGGTTTTTTTTATATGCAAATTAAAAATGTTGATAAAACAGTTTGAGGGGCCGGCGCTGACTCATGCCGCAGATGATGAGTCACTCGTTGAGTCACTGCTTTGTTTTTCAATCTATGTTTTTTTTTATTTTGTGCACCTTTGGTTCTGTATGACGATGTTTAACATGAGACCAGTTGTCTTGGCTCGTCGTATGCACAACTCACTTTTCTTACACATTCACCAAAAACAGGATCAGCTTCGTCTATACTTGCTAATTAGCTACATTTAGCATGCTAAGATGGTAAGCTTACATGGTCATCGTAAATAACATGCCTGCCAAATGTTAGCATTGTCATTATAAGCAAATGATCATGCTGACGTATGCATCTGTAATAGAACGTGGACTCTCGCTCAGGTCAGACTCGTACCTTCCTTCCATATATTTGGTTGTTCTCGGTCACACCTGCACCGTCGTGTCCCAGTGTGACGCTCAGTGTTGTTTTGGGGAACGCAGCCTGAAGGTCTGCGGGTCATTCTGGGCAGAGAAGCAGAAAATCATCAGACTAACTAAGTGACTCCTGGGACTCTGCTGTCCTCAGCCTCACTCATTTAAATATGAACTGGAACGAGTGAAAACATTATTTTAATGTGCTAAAAATAGTCACCTCACCAATTATGTGTTGTATCCTGCTTCCCAGTTTTTCCAGGCTGCATTTTAAAACTCCATTCATCACATGTGCAGCACAGCCGGGTCTGGCTCCTGGCTATATCACAAACCTTTTACCTCCCTGTCAGCTGAAGTGAAGCCTCCGCTCTGCAGGCATTGCCCTTTTGGTCTCCGGTTCTCTTTGGTACACATGAAATGTTCACAAAGCACAAGACACAAATTTAGCTCCCTTGTGGCGAGAAAGTCAGCACGCTGATTTGGCCCATTTAAGACCTTTAAAGATGATCAGATGAAGCTTGAAAGCAGAGAAATGATCACATATGCAGTTCTAAAGGAGCACAGCACACAGGATGTGGAACCACACAAGGTTAAAGAACCTAAATAACCGATTGTCTGTGAAGTGACAATATGTGGTTGATTTTATAGTAAATATAAATGTTTATGTGTGAAATAAACAGAAAGTATGAGACATACGTCCCTCTGGAGGTTTACACTGAACGTTCTAAGAGTCACCGAAGGGTCAGTTCTTCTGATGGTTGGGTTCCATTGAGGAGGTTCCTTTAGGGGGTTCTAGATCATTGAGGTGATTAGCTGGTTCTAAAGGAGGGGAGGCTCAGAGGTTCTGGAGGTGATTGACAAGGATCTAGATGTCCTTCAGGAGGTTCTACTGGTCATTGGGGAGGTCCAGTGGTCACTGAGGAGGTTCTAGGTCATTTATATGGCTCATTATGCAATTCTGGATGGTTCTAGAGGTCAGTGAGAGTGTTCCAGTGGGTCACTAGGAGGTTTTTTTATGATCGTTAAGGATGTTCTACAGGTACATTAGGATGTTATAGTGTTCCTTTAAAGGATTATTGTGTCACTGATCAACTTCCTGGTCCTTTAGGAGGTCAGAGTGATCAGATTCAAGGAGTCCTAAGGATGTTTAAGGGGCCCATTAAGGGGTTCTATTTGTCATTAAGGAGGTTGAAGAGTCTTAGGGTGTTCCACAGGTTCTAATGGTCTTCAGATTCTTCAGGAGGTTCTGTTGGTCCCGGGGGTTTCTAGTGGCCACAGAGGAGGTTATATGTCCTTTAGGAAGTATCACTGATTAAGGAAGTTTTAGGGATCTTATTGGAGGCTTTATTGATCCTTAAGTTGATATGTTGGTCCTTAGGTAAACCCAGCTGTTACTGATATGGCTCTCAAGGCTGTTCAGGAGGTTCTAAGGATCCCTTATAGGGATGTGTTGGTAAGTGAACAGGTTCTCAGGTTCTAGAGGCCCTACAGGAGCTTCTCGTCACTATGGTCTTTTTAAGTGTCCTTTTAGAAGTCATGATGGAGGTTCTCTAGGAAGTTCCAGGAGTACTTGAAGAGATCCTATTGTTCAGTGAGGAGGTTCTTGAGGTCCCATAGAATGTTAATAGAACATTTAAAAGGTGTTAAAGGTTATTTGGAGTATTTCAGGATGTTCTATGGCCCTTCACATGGTTCTGGATGTGAATGAAGAGGTTCTAAGATGATTGAAGGTTCTTTAAGTTCCTGGTTGCCAAAAAAAGAGGCCACTGAAGGTCTACAGGTTCTTTAGGAGGTTCCGGTTAATACTGATTCTTCAGAAGAACTTCTCTGAATGGATCTGCATCTTTATCCGGCCCATGTGGGCTTGAGTCACAGACATTGTACAGAACCTGCAGAAAACAAATATATTCATCACATTCATTGTGACTATTTTTAGAGATAATTGGATGATGATGTTTTACATCTTCACGTGTTCAAAGTCACAGACGGACGTTCATCATAGATTTGAAGATAAACCATATGTTCAGATATTTGGTATTGACGAGGCTCACTTCTTCCCACAATGCACCTCTCAGGAGAACAGAAAGCAAACAGTGCCTTTAGCAGTAACATATTTGTTTATCACTGTCACATGATCAGCATGAACCTCCCTGAGGGCTCGTTGGCAGCTCCGTGTTTGTGCTTCAGCAGCCGTGACAGCGTTGTGATTCACACTCGACAGTGTGCGTCTCTGTTTACCGTGGGCAGCGTTCGTCGACACGTCCTCTAATGAAACGTCTTTTCTCTGCGCGTCTCAGTCATGTGACATGAATCTGCTGTGTGAGTCGGCTTTCAGACGGACTTCAGGTTTTTACTTTAGTTGTACTTTTTTCTTCAGGAAGAAATCGGGATAATCAGCTTTTATGTTCTGTCCTCTGTGTCTTTAATTTCACTGATTGTATTGGACAGCTTAATGTGGAATTATTACATCAGTGTTGGACAGCTAAATTGCAATAATTGACTATAATTACTGATTATAGGCTTTAAAAAACACGACGAGTTCATTTGAGAACAAAACCTCAAATTTAAGTTCATTGTAAAACAACAGACATTTATAGGTCGCTGCGGGCACAGGAGGTTTACATGAAGCTGTTCGGTGCATGTGAATATTAAGTATAATAATCATATATATATATATATATATATATAGTATATAATATATATATATATATATATATATATATATAATCATTGAGTCTACACTGACAGATTTGTGAAAAAGAAACAGTTCAGCTGTGGTGGAAATAAACACACTGTCATCGCTCTTTGATGATGGCCAGTCAGTCATATCTGTCAATCACTGTGACGTGTGACATCACTATTACTGATCGAAATCTTAATTAGTCATTCACCGCTGTCAGAGTGAGTGGTGAACTTTGACCTTTTTCAAATGGCGGCCATGGGGCAAACAGAGTGATAGATTTCACCATTCACACCGATCACCATGTTCTCATAATTAGACTTATATATAAGTCTGATAGCAGCCTCCAGCAGCACAGGATCAATGATTATTGAGGGAAATATAATGGACCATTTGCAGGTCAATCTGCACACAGAGGAGGAGATACAGTCAGAGAGGTGGATGTGTGTACGTATGATGTATGATGCTTCTTCAGACCACAGTGAGATTTAAACCAGCGTTACTCTTCGAGTTCGTCACTCTGCTTTGTGCAGCTCATGTTTTCATCTGTCTGACCTTCATCTGAAGCTCTTAGAAATCACACAGCAAACACAATTCACAACTTCTCCTCAGTATCACAGAGATCCAGTGACAGTTGTAGATACGGGTACACTGCCAGGAGGAGCATGGAGTCAGTCAGAGAACAAACACAGGGCCTCTTCCTCCATCACCATCAGAGCTGGTGTATCTTGGCCAAGAGCAGTGACCACCTGATCTTCACAGAGATCACAATAACGTAGTGACAACATCTCTTCTTTGCAAGACCTGGCAACAAAGATAAAGGCAATCATTACGTTTCTTTTTGGTAAGATCTCCCAGACCTGCATCTCTTCTCTCGCACTAGCTACATCTGGCAACACAGATATCTCTTCTCTGGCTACATCTGAAAACAGAGATATCTTTTCTCTTGCAAGACCTGGCAACACAGATCTCTTCTTTCGCAACATTTGTCACTTACACATACATACACACACGCACACGCACGCACGCACGCACACACGCACACACACACGCACGCACACACGCACGCACACACACACACACACGCACACACGCACACGCACACGCACACACGCACACACGCACGCACACACACACACACGCACACACGCACGCACACACACATCTCTTATCTCTCAAGATCTGGTTCAGACATCACTTCTTTCCCGAGACCTGGCAGCACAGATATCAGTTCAGTTCAGTATGCTTTATTGGCATGAATGTAACAGTGACAATACTGCCAAAGATATCTCTTGTCTCATGATATCTGGCAGCACAGACATCTTCTCTGGTGAGACATATGGCAGCCAATATCTCTTCTTTCACATGAGCTTAAAACAGACATCTCTTCCCTCTCAAGATCTACAGCTGGCGTTACGATTCTTTATGTCTAGAGATCTGGGAGCTGACATCATGTCTTGTGAGATTTGGGAACCCATATCAGAACTGGATGAGCTGAAATCTCCTCTTTCATTAGATCTGGCTAACAGTCTTCTTCTTCTCTGAACTGTCATCACATTCAATGAAGCTACGTTTGTTGCTTCATTACTGCCGTCGAGTTGATCAGCAGAGGAGCACGTCTCTCAGCATGGTTTGGATTGCGTCGCCTGCTTCCTCATCTGCGTGCAAGAGTCACAGTAAATGTGGATCCACTCATGTAAACAGTAAGCCCAAATAACTAGGGATGCACCATACAGATCAGCATCCCTACAAATAACATGATGGCACTCTGGGGGCTTTATATTGTCTTATTGGATCTCTTTCAGGCAGGAGAGTAAAAAGTTTGAATTGCAAACTTAAATTAAATTTGCTAACAATCTTAAAGTGTGTGACTTTGCAGGTGTGTTTTGGTGCTTCTGTGTTTCTCAGTGTTATCTCTGTGCAGACCTTCAGAGACGTGTGGGAGGACCAGCAGCACGTGCAGAAACACATTACAGAAAACAGGAGCAAACACACACAAAGTGACAGAACTGTAACCTTTACAGCCTATCAGAGATCTGCTGCACAACAGAGGCCACACACACACACACACACACACACACACACACACACACACACACCCTGAGCCCTGGGATCTGATGAGAGGAGATCTCACTTCTACACTATATTACTTTTCTGTCCTCAGGCCCAATTCCAATCAGACCCAGCTGCTGATAAACTGGCTGTGATACCAACCCCTCGATCCCACACACACACACACACACACACACACACACACACACACACACACACACACACACACACAATCACACACACACACACTGCAGAGCCCTCCCTCGGGGCACAAACACACACACATATACAGTATGAGCTCCTTTTACTTATAAAACACACAATGACATGATTCCAGTGACCCGGTGGAGGACTTACAGATCACAGAGATAGAGTCAGTCAGAAGGCCGCTCCGCCGTCGCTCCTGCTGCTCCTGCTGCTCCTGCTGCTCCTGCTGCAGCAGCCGTGATGGAGAGGAAGAGGGACGCTAGGAGGGATGAAGAAAGCTGGTGAGAGGAGATAGAAGAGGAACTGGGTGGAGAAGAGGAGGATGGAGAGCTGCAGGGAGGAAGGATCTCGGATCACATGTGTGTAACATGGATGAAAAAAGTGAGTTCTAAGCCAACCTCATATGTTAGCGCTCCAAGTGTCCTGTGTCTTCATATTTCCTCAACAATGAGGAAAAAAGCCAAACAGCAAACGTCTCACACAGACGGACACACGCTGTGTCCCAGCTCGGCGGCTGCAGCCTACGAAGGCCGTATTTGAAGGCCGATTGTGTCACAGCAGCGCGTCGAAGGCTGACCCGCATTTCAGATGCGGCTGACAAATGTGTCCTCCCATTCCCAGGCCGCAAAGGATGCAGCAGGTGCATCCTTTGTGGCCCAACGTATCCCCAGATGCATTGCGCTCTAATTCAAACGCAGCTGAAGAATACACACACTTCAAATGTGAAAGTTTTTGGTTTCAGCTCAGTCGAATAACTCGTGTTACACATGTTTATAAAAATGAAAAGACCCTTGAAACAAATTATCTTTAAATAACAGGTTAACTTACTCAACATTAGTTATGCTAGCTAGTTAGCCCACTAGCTACCTGTTGCTAGGCGACAGGAGGTTGGTGATGCAAGGGTAGACCAGACGGTCTCATTTCAGTTCGGCTTTAACGTCTAGGCAGGCTGTGAATGGAGCATCCTCCGTGGCTGCCTCCTTCGAAGGCTGCAGCCCGCGGACTGGGACACAGCTGCAGTCACTTTCTTACTGTTTAAATGTTGGCGAGCGGAGGACACAGACTGTACGTCCCGCCATGACGTCTGAGGTTTGAGGACTTCTCTTCTGAAGCCTTCGCTTTGGCATTGTGTCCGTCGCCATCTTGGTTTTGTAAAGCCAGAAGGGACCACATTTGGACCAGAGGGTGAAGCTGGAAAGGGCTGAGGGGTTAGGCTAAGTTATCATCTTATGCTAGTGCTAGCTATTAGCAAGGTACAATGGAACTTCAACCAACTGTAAGCAGAAGACATAAAAACAAAAACTGCACCCAAGAGCAGACGACTAAGACAGCAGGACGTCTTTACTGCACGGAACAGGATTGATAGACAGGTGAGCAGACAGGTAACAGGCGAACTGTATCGTTCTGAGCAAGGAAGACCAAAAGGCAGCATTCAGGATTCCAGAGAAGATGACACTGAAACAGAATTTCTTGCTAAAAGATGAAAATCAAACTCCTCAGAGAGACATTTTACAGGCCCCGCCCTAACCCCTCCCCTCTTCCTGGTCTGTGTGACTCTCAATGGGAGCATCAGTGACTAAATGAAGTCCTGCTGTGTTGAAGAAGACTTGAAACTAGAGACTGAGACCATAAACTCATTAGGAACATGTTTACTGAGGGAATACATCAGGAGAGGAGGAGGAGCATGTTCTCATAGACCCCCCCCCAAACAATCACAGACAATTTAAGGCATGAATTAACAAACACATTTCAGTGTAACATCTAAGCACAGCAGTGAGTGATTTAAATGAGCTGTTGGACGTGTTCACTCAACATGAGCGCACAAAGCACACACGGTGAGAGAGCACATGGTGAGGCTGGGTCCCACAGAAGTCACAGAATAACATCGTCCATCTGCAGACAGCAACTTTCATATTGCTAAACAATTAATGGGGCTCCTGCAGCGTTCTGTTCCCGAGTAGCAGAGTAGAGGAGGAACGGCGAGAGGAGACGTAACTAACACTAACACTACAGTCATTGAACTTTCCATCAGCGTGAATATCTGCTTCAGACCGACACGAGAAGCTGTTCTGCTGCAGACTGAGCCCACCTGAGGGCTCCAACACGGCAAGGACACCTGAGGGCTCCGACACACAAAGGATACAAGGTAAAGGTGTGTGTCAGGTAGAGGAAGGGGCGGATCTCTGCTGCACACAATCTGGATACAGATGTGCACGATGGCAGCGCCCGCTGCGGGAGGGTTTAGGCTTCACTTATGTACAACTAATTATCCAGCTCATGAATTAGCCGTGGTCATAGCTAGTGTTAGCTGATAGCCTGGTGTTTGCTAACCCCTCGTTCTTAAGCTCCACCCTCTCGTCCAAATATGGTCACATCCAGCTTTAAACATTCCCCCAAGATTCTTGAAGAACTCAAGAGCTCCAAAACGTGATTCACATACCAATAGATGACACCACAGACGCTATGTCCACCTCCTATATACAGTCTATGGTGAAAAGGTGTTTGACGGACGCGTGTGAACAACAACATCCTTGACTCTTCTGGCAAACGTTCATGTCCTCTGCCTTCCTTCCCTCCTGTGTGTCCTCTGCAGGATAACACACGCAGCACTGTTGCACACTTTAGATTGTCTGCACCGCTCCTGTCTCTTTCTGTTTGAAATCTGTTTTTTCAAAGTGAGCAATAATAAAACCACACACTCGACAAGACTCTGTGCGTGTGTGTGTGTGTGTGTTTGTTGTAGTGCATCATTACTCAGCCTCCTTTGGGGTTGCTGTTGCACAACAAATTTGCTAGAACATTTCCCTGATTACAGCCTCAGGGTGAAGAGTGCACAGTCTGTGTGTGTGTGTGTGCGTGTGTGTGTGTGTGTGTGTGTGTGTGTGTGTGTGTGTGTGTGTGTGTGTGTGTGTGTGTGTGTGTGTGTGTTTGTGTAGGTAGAGGTAGAGGAGTTCTGACATGTCTTTCAGCAAAAGCACCAACAATAAACTGTCTGCCCCCGTGTGACTCCAGAGTCTACTGAGCATGCTCAGTTACGTGTACGCGTCTTCTTCTTCATCTGTGTGTTGACATGTTTGTTGTTGGACACCCTCTCTGTATCGTTCGGGTTTGGAATGCAATGCATGCTGGGAGAACATCTTCATTTGTCCCAGTCATAATTATCCTGCAGAGCGTCACACGGCATGAATACAGCGAGTCGTACGAGTGATACAGAAAAAGAGGAAACACACCAGAGCTCACGACTTCTCTGTGATTATTTCTCTGATTTTCATACAAAGTCCCCGTTTGGAGGAGAAGGGGAACAAAACGTACAAGATGAAGAAGAAGAAGTAAAAAAAGAAGACGACAAGGACAAAATGGAGACGTACAAAACAAAGAAGAAGAAGAAGAGGGGCGAAGAAGAAGGAGAAGATGAAGAAGAAGAAGAGGAAGAGCAGGCGCAGGAGGAGGACGTGACAGTGGGGGGACCGGGACAGCTCAGGGGCCCTCCCGGATGTCTCTCTGAGTGACTTACAGACTGTGATGGTCCACTAATGAGGCTCTCTAACCCGCGGCCCGGCTGCAGGGGGGGAGGGCCGCTTCCTCCTCCTGCTCGTCTTCCTCCTGCTTTATTGATGCTATCAGACTCTTTCAGACACAATGAAATGTGCATCCACTCTCAATTATCTCTGACACAGCCTCACGCAGTATTAGGCACGCACACACACACACACACACACACGCGCACACACACACACACACACACACGCACACACGCACACACACGCACACACACACACACACACACACACACACACACACACACACACACACACACACACTGTCAGAGAGTAGTGGGGGCACCAGCTCTTCTGCCTGTGGTCCACACACACACACGCGCACACACACACACGTGCGCACACACACACACACACACACACACACACACCCCCTGCAGAGTCGACTGTCCACCTGCCTCCTATAAGTTACATTTATTCTTTCACCTGTTTTATTTTTAGATATTTTGGGTCTGAATGACTGACGGACACAAACAGTGTTTGAATGTCTCCAGGACTAACATCAGCCTTCCCCATAGTATCATTATTGTTGCTGCTAATGCTAATAGTAGACCTGTTGACTTCAACTGTTACAGTTACGATTACCTCAGCCTTTATCATTACTCTGCTTCTCTCACTAATTTATTTATTTATTTATTTATTGTGCTAATCTTCACCCTAGTCTACCACTATTATTGGCATGGTAACCATCAGTATGTGTCTGTTGTTCTGTCTTGTTCATGTAACAAGAACATATGTTGTTGTTTCTCTCTCTGCCTGTCTCTATCCTGCATCTCCTTCTGTCCCATGTTCGGCCCGTCCAGTCTCTCCAGATGTTCAACATGAGTCTGGTTCTGCTCGAGGTTTCTGCCTGTTAAAGGAAGTTTTTCTGCCAATGTGCCGAATGTTGCTAAGTGCTACTCATGGTGATTCATGTTGGGCCTCTCTTTAAATAACAGAACAAAGAGTCGGTCTAGACCTGCTCTGTCTGTAAAGTGTCTCGAGATAACTCTGGTTATGATTTGGCGCTATACAAATAAAATTTGATTGATTGATTGATTCATCCTGCAGCAGTGAAACAGGCTGTAATGGCTGCAACATAATCCTTGATGGGTCAAAGGTCGTCCACTAAAAGTTCTTGTTGTTTCCACTGACAGGCTCAGATTGTTCTTCTAAGTGTGTGACAACATGACAGAAAGGATCCCTACAGAGATAGACCTTTTTGTTACAGAGGAAGATGATTGTTTTAACCACACACAGACGTTACATCGCTCTCTGCACACACACCAGACTCCATTCAGAAAAACACTGATTTAAGCTCACAGGACAGGAGCTGCTGCCTCATTCTGTTTGTTAGTTTGTGTTGTTTCTGGACTTTGCTGTTTAAAATGGTTAGTTTGGATCCAACAAAATATTTGTGTTAACACAATAACAAACTAATACGAAGGCAGCAGCAGCAAGGCAACTCTTTTATTCTGTGAGGTAAAATTACTCTTTTTTCCAATGCAGTCTGGCACATGCTCCGATCAGGTGATATTTGGATAGTTTTGATCATAATTGATGCATTGATGTGTTCATTAATTTAAAGTTGCAGCTGGTAAAGGTGGGGCACATGTTACTTCACACAGTTGATATAATCTATAATTATAAATCATTTTGTTTTGATCATCTGAATCTTGAAAGCTGTAAAATAAATGTAGTGGAGTTTAGTGCAATATTTTCTCTTAAATTCTCTTATTAACTTTAAATGAAAAGGAGCTGAGTAAATGTTTCTGATTATTTCTCCCCTCTATCAGGAGTCGAAGCGGGATGAAGACTGTGATTCTGGGCTGCATAAAGAAAGCAGATTTGTTCTGTGGAGGAAGAGTTTGAAGTTGGCTGGGAAACAGAAGAGGAGGAAAGTATCTGGGGACAGAGTTGACAGAAGGTGTTACAAAAGAAAGAAGGGAGTGTGTGTTGATTCAGAGCGGCAGATTAAGAGTGTGTCAGGTGGAGGGAAGCTGCTGCGAGCGCTTTTACCTTGGGAACGACTCTCTCTCTCTCTGCTGCAGGGATCCATGACTTTTAATCCCCTTAATCTCAGCACATCCCATTGGAGTCTTTCAAACCCGGTTTGATCTTTGTGCTCACGTGTGTGTGTGTGTGTGTGTGTGTGTGTGTGTGTGTCTGCTGCATATATGGATGCACATAGTAAAGTCTCTGATCAGGATGCAGAGCAGCAGGTGAAACTGTATGAAGGCAGAAATGAAGCTGTTTACCTTTAACGAACTTTCTTCTTCTTCACTTTTAACTGCTGTAGCTTCGTCTCCTGAGGCGGCAGCTAAAGAGAACATGAAGGATGCTGGGAAACTTCCCTCCACACAGGTGATGCGCGCACACACACACACACACACACACACACACACACACACACACACACACACGAAGGAGGGTCGGTTGCTGATGGAGCCTGAACGGCTGATTGATCTATCTTTACCAACACTCCGATTATGTTTCCTCTGGTCGTTAATATTTTTATAATAACTGAAACTTATTGAATGCGTGCTATCAGCCTGCGCTGGCGTGCTCACTGTGTCTGATGGTTTTAATGAGTCAGTTGGAGAGTGTGTTCGTACTTCCTGCTCCAGTGTTAGAGACAATCTGAGCCAAGAAACAACTTCATTAAGATACTGCAACGTTTACACTCAAGCTTAGTTTACCCAACCATACTGTTCTCATGTGAAGAAGAAGAGGAAGAAGAAGAAGAGGAAGAAGAAGAGGAAGAAGAAGAAGAGGAAGAAGAAGAGGAAGAAGAAGAAGAAGAAGAAGAAGAAGAAGAAGAAGAAGAACAGGAAGAAGAAGAAGAGGAAGAAGAAGAAGAAGAAGAAGAAGAGGAAGAAGAAGAAGAGGAAGAAGAAGAAGAAGAAGAGGAAGAAGAAGAAGAAGAAGAAGAAGAGGAAGAAGAAGAAGAAGAAGAAGAGGAAGAAGAAGAAGAAGAAGAGGAAGAAGAAGAAGAAGAGGAAGAAGAGGAAGAAAAAGAGGAAGAAGAAGAAGAAGAAGAAGAAGAGGAAGAAGAAGAAGAAGAAGAAGAAGAGGAGGAAGAAGAAGAAGAAGAAGAAGAAGAAGAAGAAGAAGAAGAAGAAAAAGAGGAAGAAGAAGAAGAAGAAGAAGAAGAGGAAGAAGAAGAAGAAGAAGGATAATGTTTGTGTTGACTGGATGATGAACGTGTTTTAAACAGCGAGAGAGGAGCTGACTTTACTTTGCTTCAGGAGCATTAGACAGTCTGAGAGTGTTGATTGATAATTTTCCTCTCCTACTCCATCTCTTCCCTCTTCCTCCCTCTGTGTGTGTGTGTGTGTGTGTGTGTGTGTGTGTGTGTGTGTGAGGGAGCAGCAGGTTGGTGTTGATTCAATAAGAAAGCTATTTTCTCTCCTTCTGCATCTGGGCTGGAAACAATCAGTCTTCTGGGTGATGTTCCCTCTTACCCCTATTGATTTTAGCTGTGTGTGTGTGTGTGTGTGTGTGTGTGTGTGTGTGTGTGTGTGTGTGTGTGTGGATCCACCAAATAATCCTCATCCATCCCCTCGTTCCTCCCTCTCTGCTCCAGCTGAGTTAACCTATACAACTGCGGAGGAGGAAATCAATGGCTATCCTTACCCCTACACACACACACACACACACACACACACACACACACACACACACACACACACACACACACACACACACACACAAATATATACAGTACACACACGTGTTCAATAAGCTGCACAGATCAGAGCACGCTCACGGTGAGTTAATGATTTATAGCTGACGTTCTTCTGCTTCTCAGGCTGCTTCATATTCGCTAACTTGGCCCAACATCCAATATTAGCTTTGTAGAGGTGTGTGTGTGTGTGTGTGTGTGTGTGTGTGTGTGTGTGTGTACCAATCCAGCACTTACATACATTTTAAGCGATATAACAAATGACATGTTTGTCTTGTAACGTTTCGAGCAGTTTCCTGAGGACAGATCTGGTTTGGGCCCTTCATTGATCTGATGTTTGATCTGGATTATCTGCCATGCGGGGACTTTACGGCTCCGACCTTTAACCTCCTGAACGTCTCACAGACTTTTGAAGGAGACCCTGACATATGTTTGATACTTAGGATTTAAATCTGGATGATCTGGTCACTACTACTACTAGAGCAGGAACACAACAGCCAGTGAGAGCGAAGGAGACAAGGAGCTGACAGTGTAAGCTAAACAGCCCTGAGGCTAATGTTAGCTAGCATGCTACAGAAAACTAACAGGTACCATCTCACCTCCAGTTCTCTCTGAAGTTCACCTGTGCTGACTGTTTCAGATCTACTCCAGACTCCTTCAGCCTGCTGCTTTAGTGTTCTCACTACAGAAACTGTTTACATCTGAACCATGAGATCACGTGAGATCATACAAGATCACATGAGATCTTATTGCGTGAGGACGTTGCTCCCTCTGACACACACATAATCTTGATAATATCTTGTATTGAGTGTGTGTTTGCGATTAGAGACATTATCTGTTTACTTTCTGTTTGTCGGACGATTTTTTTAACTGCTGAGGTAGAAGCTGTAAAATGTGAGAGCGCCACACGACGACAGATCTGACAGACTGAACAGCTTTGTTCCTGTAGTGTGCAGAGCAACGATCCGACCCAAACAGCACACCACACACGAACACGTTCACTCACCAACAACCAGAGTCCGACTCTCACAGCTGGAAATCTCACTAAATCTCACGCACTCAAACGAGACTACAGAGTAAACAAACATGGCGAAAACCAAACTGTGGATGAAGTGGTGGAGACGGCGTGAACACGGGCTGCACATGTTACTTTATGCTGCACGTTTGCTTTTGTCGCCATGGCTGCGGTTGTTGTGCCTTCTGCTTCAGTCAGCTCGCTTCCTGATTGGCTATCGTTTGGTTCCACGAGACGATCCACGGAGAGCGTGCTCGGGGTTCCCCCACACAACAGGATATCAGATCGTAAGTATTGAACGTGTTAAAGATTTGAAATCAGTACAGCAACAACGTTATTCCGAGCAGGTCGGGGGACGTAAAATCACTCTTACATTCGTCACACCGCAGGAACATCTGGAGATCATCTTTAGAAGCATCAGAACATCAGGACTCTGTTACTTTAGTCTGAAGGAGGGAATCAGGCCCAGAATCAGCTTCATATTCTTGTGTACCTCGCTTTAAAATCAAAGGCTTAGCACGTCTTCCAGCCCCTCATGGGATGGAAGACATACTTTAAACAGAACACCCGCACTAAGCGCATCATTCACCATCTTGGAGGCCATGAAGGCAACCTGTGAGCCTGCTGCAGCTAACCGTTAGCATGGTGCCTTGGTTATGTTTTTATGGGGGTTAGTTAATAATGGTGGAGACAGAACATGACAAACGTCTCAGTAACAACTAAAAACAAGAAGAATATTTTCATTTGTATTCTTATCTTAATGAAAACAGGGAAGTTGGAGTGTTTTAGCAGGAAGTGAGACGACTGTTAGCAAAGAGCAACCCTCTGAAATGTTTCATCTTTGTTCAAAACCCATTCAACTAATAAATAAAGTTTATTATTATCATTATTATAAGTTTCTGTGTGTGTGTGTGTGTGTGTGTCCCCTTCAGCTCAAACAGAAGCACAGCCCTCATTATGGTCAACAAGTGAGATATGCAGCGAGAGGCTGATCCTCTCTGTAATTCACTGTTTTAATCAGCACAATCAATCTTCACCCCTGTCCCCGCTCTCCACGAAACACACACACACACACACACACACACACTGAAACACACACGCACACACACGCACACACACTCTCTCTGCTGCAGGAACATTTATTTGCGGGTACTTGACTCCCCCTCCAGATGAGCGGGGCTACAAGCGGGCTAATAAAGCGGCTAATTGTCTGGTTGGATTGATTTGTCTGTTTCAACACTGATAACACAAGCAATCATCTCTCTGTGACGCCTACACACACACACACACACACACACACACACACACACACACACACACACACACACACACACACCAGGCTCTACTGTAACGCCTGACATCTGACAGCAGGCGGTATGTGTGCATATGTGTGCATGTGTGTTTGTGTGTGTGTGTGTGTGTGTGTGCGTGCGTGTGTGTGTGTGTGTGTGTGTGCAGAGATGAAACTTGTGCAACAAACTTGTGTTGACAACAAGGACAAGTGAAGGTTTCTGCTGCGTTTTGTTTACGCCCAAACAGTCAGCGAGCGAGTGACAGCTGAGGGAGGAAACAGGAGAGTGATGCTGTTTATTTACGTCTGTCTCACTTTATCTGCCTTTTGTGTGTGTGTGTGTGTGTGTGTGTGTGTGTGTGTGTGTGTGTGGAGGATTCTGGATGACTGATCTAATACGTGTGTGTGTGTGTGTGTGTGTGTGTGTGTGTGAGGAGGGATAAAGAACATCCCACACAACTCCTCAGATTAAGTCTCCTAAAATGATGTTTTTATCACAGTAGTTTGGTTTGCCAAACAGGCAGATTATGTTCGCTGGCACTGACTTCATGAAGGTATTCCTACGTGTTTGTGTTCACAAACGAGAGTGGAGTTTACTCGGTGGGTGGGTGGATATGTGACCCTCGCCTTTAGAGTTTCTTGTAGATTTTGACCTTGAGATTTCTTCTCATCCTGTCGAGCCAACACAATCAGCATGACTGATTCAAACGTAACGAGCAGCAGTGAGAGGCACTGGGAGTCATTGTGCATCTATTTTGTGGCCTGCGTTTTGCCTCTCAAACTCCATCCATCCATCCTTTGTATGATCATTTATCCATCAACTTATTTTTTGAAAGTTGTCCTTCTTGGCGGGAAACATCATCATCCAGCTCCTCCTGGTGGACACCGAGATATTCACGAGATATTCACGAGATATTCACAAGATATTCACGAGATATTCACGAGATATTCACAAGATATTCACAAGATATTCCAAAAGCAAAGCTACATTTACTAGCATCAGCATTAAGTACCAATGCACAGCTCGGCAGCGTGAATGACTCGAAAGAAGCAACACATATCAAGCTATATCTGGTCCTGAGGTTGCACCGCAAATGGTCAACCAAACTCCATTCAAAAAACAAGCATTTGAAAAGTTGCCTGTTTCTCCTCTCAGACCGACCTGAAGCAAACCTGCCTCCTGATGTAGTTCTCTCAGCATCCTTTCAGCCTGTTTATTCTCATTAAATCTCAGTAACATCTGTTTGTTTTGTAATGTAAGTCTACTATTCAGACGTACGGCTCACTTTTTCCCTTCTTTTTTGGTCTCCACCACCTCCTGGGGGAAGTATCTGTGTCTTTAGCAGCTAATCGCTCCACCGGCCCTGTGTCTGTGTGCTCTTTGCTGCTGAACAGACGATGATGTTTACACCTGAATACACTGAGACTGAAGCAGGAAATGTGCAGCAAAACAAGGAGCTGAAAAAAGGTTCCTTCAAGCTTTAATTAAAAGTTAATTAAAGAAACAGTAGAAGAGTGGAGCTTTGTCTAAATGTGTGAGTTCTTGGAAGGTGTTTTGTTCAAGCTAGGCTAACAGTTTCCCTCTGCTTCCAGTCTTTGTGCTAAGCTAGGCTAAACGTTTCCTGGATCTCTGTAAACACAAAGATATCGTTTTGACTCCTGGTGAGATGAAAAATATATTTCCAAATGATCAAACAGGCTTGATATATTTTTTGTTTATAATCTGCATTTAAATAATCCGTCTTCTAGCAGCTGAATACACAGAACATTCACTGCTCATTAAGTGAAGCTAACGGCTAATGAGGAACAGGTCTTTCTCCTCCTCTCTCTCTCGCTCTCTCTCTTTCTCTCTCTCTCTTTTCTCACACCCTCTCTTCTCTCTTTAAAGCTTATCTGAGCCTGACAGGTACTTCCACAGCAGAGCTCCAAATTGTTACGCTCCTCTATCGAATATAATCAATCACACCGCGCTGTGTGTACGCAGCTCATGCACACACTCTCTCAGCTCGAACACAGGAACACACACACTCTGATTCGTCAAAGGATGTGCCAAAAGGTGGAAAAGGATGGATCTTAAAAATACACCGGATAAAGCGGTAAGGAGAGGATACACACGCTGAGGGAATCTTACACTTCATTTAATCTGGTATGAATTTAAAAGCTGCTACATTCAGTGTCACCTCTCATTCAGGCACAACAGACCTATAAGGGCCGCTTCTCCTTCTGAACACTCCTGCTAATTAAACCAAAGAAACTCCATCCAAAACAAAGGGCTTAAAATGCCTGTTTTCCCAATGAGGCCTTGAATACAGATTAACCCTCTAAATCCCTGCATTTCACTTTGTTGTAGAGCGGACATCAAGTTTATCAACTTCAAACGTTAACCTTGAGAGCACCGTGGGAGTGTGAGGATGACGACAGAGGATAAAGAAACAAGAAACACCGGTGAGACTGTGGGTATGAGAGCGGAGAGCAGACGGCCTGTTGAATCTGTTCATGTTACATCTGACATGTTATTAAAACACTGCTGTCATAGTTAATATTTTGTTTAAGATGGGAGATTTAAACCTTTTGTTTACAGAGGAAGATGATTTTTTTAACCACAAACAGACGTTACATCGCTCTCTGCAAACACACCAGACTCCATTGATAAAAACAGTGATTTTACTTTGCGGGACACAGGACATGCTGATCTACTTCTGCCTTGAGTAGGAAGTTTGTTTGAGTTATTGTGGGACTTTTGTGTTTTAATTGGTTAGTTCGAATCTTGTACAATATTTGTGCAACACACAATAACACAAAAAAAACTGAGGCAGCAGGAAGAGCTTCTGTGTTTTTTGTAGTAAATTCAGTGTTTTTATGAATGGAGTCTGGTGTGTCTGCAGAGAGCGATGTAACGTCTGTGTGTGGTTAAAACAATCATCTTCCTCTGTAACAAAAAGGTCTATCTCTGTAGGGATCCTTTCTGTCATGTTGTCACACACTTAGAATAACAATCTGAGCCTGTCAGTGGAAACAACTAGAACTTTTAGTGGACGACCTTTGACCCATCAAGGATTATGTTGCAGCTGTGACAGCCTGTTTTGCAGGGGGATAGTTTAAAGATAATAGGAATCAAAATAAAAAACTAGAGCACCAATAAGTAGAATAATCTACTGTTGGAAATAGTCCCAAACAAATATGTCCAGGCAAAACAAAGAACGGAACGTCACGATGCTGCTGCAGGAAAACCTTTCATGAATCCCGTTTGAGCTGCTGCAGACGTCTGTGGTGTTTTACACGAGCAGAGAGGCCGCCTGCAGAGTGTGTGTGTTCTGTGCTGCAGAGGATCAGTGTGAGGTGTAACATGAGCCACAGGAGGTGCTGAGACCGTTACACTGACAGGAGAGGTCACCTTTGATCTGACTGCATTACTGAAACTACATCTCTGCATGTTTTTAACACCTGCACTTTACTCCTCAATCATCTCTGCTTCACACACATGGAGTTATATTTATGACTGCACAATGGGACCTTTTCACACACAAAGTACATGAACTAGTACATGAAGTAGAATTGGTACTTTTGCAAAAGTCTGAGTACTTTTTGTATCACACTCCTCACAATTAGAGAATTGAAGCGTCCTCTCCTCTGACCGTCTGCTGAGTCCCCTGAGACTCTGTGAGGACCTGCAGAGAAGGAACAGACCCCCATCAGCCGCTACATCAGAGACACACCAACAGATGCTCATTAACTTTTCAAGTAAACTAAATGCAGTTCTGATGTGAAGCTTGAAAATCAGACTCATCATCATCACACCATCCCAGTTTACGGTTCAACCCTGATTAGTTTCACCTCCCCGTGCAGAGCTTTGGTCGGCACTCAGGGACAGTAACTGTTGGCCGATGGTCCCCGTGAGACCGACAGACTTCCTTAACATCTTAAGTGACGTCTTTAAAAGCTGCTCGCACTAACTGGGGACGACACACGTTCCTCACGTCTATCTAAAGCAGTTGCTCAGAAACAGTTGAGCCTCTTTTTACATGAAAATAAATTCACTTAAACACAGATGTTATGATGCAGAGAGTGTTGTCTGAACAAGTTTCAATCTGCATGGAGCTTTATGAGAACAAACACAGAAACATTCAGAGATAAATTCAGACTGTTACTAAGTGAAGCTTCTTAAACAATCGTTACACTCTGTGAAGAGTTAACAGCCTCTTATCTACCAGTGTTTAAACTTGGGGATAATAAATATACTTTATCGGAGCATGAACTTCCTGGAGCTCTGACTGGTGCGGTCATTCTTGTGAGGATATTCTGCATCACCATCAGCGTCCTGTCCTGCTCTCTGCCCCTACATGAAGACGTCATGGAGTCTAATCCACAAAGACTTTGCGCTCATTCTCTTCTTTGTGAAATAAATCATTGTTTACTCATATTAACGTCTCTCCTGAGTGAAATACATTTGTTAAAGGGTCACGTGAATCACTCGAGGTCTGTGCAGCATGTTCTCGTCCTGTCACTTTGTCTCCTCTTTCAGGCGTATTTCAGGTTCCTCTCAGCGTCTGTTTAACAAACTCCTCAGCGCCTGTTTATCCCGTTTAGCATGTTCAGGTACTCTTCAGTGTAAGTTACCTTTTAGCTTCTGTTCCAGGTCTTATTGTCTAATTTACTCTGAAGATGAAGCTGCCTGATAACAAACGCTACAGTCACTGTAGTTACTGTTTAAAGGCACTTTAGTGTGTGTGTTTAAGGTAACACAAACGGTGCTTTTCAACCAAAAGTACCAGGAACTTTTAGTTCACCTATGTTTCCTGTCACAGCAGCACCTCGTCCCGGTGCTGGTTCATGCCGTGGCTACATAAACAGACAGTTCACGGAGCGGATGTGCTGTTACACCCGCAGCACACACACGGCGTGAGGTTGTGTGACAACAGGAAGCAGGAGACGTGAGTTTCTGTCGCGGTGCAGATCGTTAGAAACGATTGATGACAGACTGCATAAATAACACAGCAGCAGCTCACAGGTCTGTTTGTGTTTATTTAATAAGAAACGTGTCGCTCCACCTGAGCGCTCCTGCTTCATCAGGCTGTCTGAACCAAGAGGGGTAAAAGTAAAAGGATGATATGTTATGTTAAAGGAAAGAGACTTAAAGAAGAAATATGATGATTGTTTATATGGACATGAAAACACTCTGCACTCAGCTGGTATAATGTCCTGTATTTTTTAATATCACAATAAATATCGCAGAACAAACAAAAAGATATCACGATGTAGGTTTTTTTCATTATCGTGCAGCCCTAGTGGGTGAAATAAAACGCTGCGAGTACTCGACCAATCAGAAATGATCAGAACGGCAGGCCCCGCCCTGAAAGTTCCTGGACCTTTGGAAAGTACTGCCCCCTGAGCAGGGACTTTCCACGGGGTAAGTCAACTACCCTGGAACAACATTTAGACCCTGGTTCCTCAAAAGGTTCCTAGTTCTTGGGGAAAGTTCCTGCCGTCCTGCTGCTGCTGTTAAAATCCCCCTTTAGTGCCTGTTAAGGTAACGATTAGCACCTGTTCTTAGCTTTTAGATTCTTTCACAGCATCTTTTAGAGTCCGTTAAGGGAACCTTTAATGGTCAGATTTAGCTCTCATGGTGCTCCATGCAAAGAGCTGCACACCATCACCTCAGCAGGTGTGTGCACACTGTCCACAACGTCATGTTAAGTATCTTTCTCTTCACACTCTTGTCCACGTTGCTATTGGACACTGCAACACTGCAGTCAAGGCTGCGGTGACTGAATGTTTGAATCACCAGAGGAGCCTCACTCTGTTCCACATGGAGAGATGTAACATGTGATGAAGTACTGCGAGTCCAGTCTGAGGTTTATGTTATGATCGTGCGCCTGAACTCATCGTCTGTCAGCCTGCTACAGGATCCATTTCAGCTCCTTGACTCTGTTCTCACCCGCTGCTGAACACAGTCTGTGTTTACATCCGTCCAAACCGGCCGCGTATTTTTAAGATGACAGCCGAGGACACAAACTGTCTCTGAGCTGCAATTACTGCAATTAAACCCAACACTCCTCCTGAAATGTCAACAACTCATTTTCCTCCCCCAGCCCCCGACACGCCGACACCGGTGAATTATAATCACGCGAGTTAAAGAGGCTGAACTCAGAAGTGCAGAAAGTTAATGTCACACAAGAAAGAGTTCAAGAGTGAAAGAGGCCACAAAATCAGCTGTTCACTTGTTTACTGAGCTCACTGCAGGAAGGTGCGCCTTCCCTTCACAGCACCTCCACCTCTCTCCGGATGTTTCTTTTCTCTCATTCCAGGAAATATTCATTCACACGTTCCAGCACGATGTGAAGGTTACCGTCGAGCAGCTCTCCACGTGAGTCACAGGTTTCTTTCACAGTTTCATTTCTCTTTCAAACTTGTTTCACCAGGAGCCAAACGTATAAAAATCTGTGTGCAGAAATGTGAGACACAAAAAACAGGAAACATGCGCACAGTGTTTCAGGCAGCTCGCTTAAAAGCCCTTTGAGTCTTTGTAAGAACATGTAAGTTCTTATTCTTATTTAAGGAGCAGCACAGGTACAGGTGAGCACATTGTAGCAGCCGTGGGGTTTCATACTGAATTCTTTTAAGGTGTGCCTTGTTTCTATATTTGGCCCCATGTTGCAAAGAAAAAGAGATCAATGCTGTTCAACTAAAGCAGCGACCATTAAATGTTCCTGTGTGTTTAATTATCATTTTACATACCAACTCTAACAAACACATGAAGGTGTCTGAGAGCAGCAGCGCAGTCACCTGCCGGACAGCCGACGTCCTGCTGCTCCAAAGTCACCAGGTGTTTCTAAAACAGCTGCTGCAGCGACGTCGTTACAGCGCTACACAAAATGTATGTTCATAGAATGAACTCTATATTCTGTTTGTCATCACATTCACCATGAGGAGTTCCCATGATGCACTGCCCCCTGAACCTGCGCTCGTTTCAGAGGGTGGCGTCGCTCTGCGCCCCGAGCAGCGTGATTAAAAGCTTTCCTTCCACCTTCCCTCGCTGAAACAACAGGAGTGAAAATGATGGAGTCACGCAGGTGTCGGACTTGTTGTCTTGTGTGGGATCATATTTGTACGAGGAGTGTGAGAGGAGACGTTTGTAGCTCAGAAAAGATTCAGGATCATTGATCGATTAACGATGGGCCCCTCTGGATACTTGCAGACAGCTTCCTGTAGCTTCTTGAGAGCTGCTTGTTAAGTTAGCAAAGAAACAAACAGCCGCGCACAGGGAGAAAGGTCAGATATTTTCTGTACAAATTATCTCTCATATCCCTCCAAAAAATATTTCTAAGTCAAACATTCTGTTGAAAAACATTTCCTTCATGCACAGACGACCTTTGAACTTAACTCTCTCTGCATCCAATCAGGGAGCATGTGATCATGTTTACCTCTCTGTCAGGATGCAGCTGCAGCCACTGCAGGGTCACACACTTTTCTTGTTTAGCTCATACATTTATTCATTTGCACAACTGTCTTTATTTTCCATTCACACTGATGCTGCGTCAGTCTCACTCTGACCTCGTTCAGCTGACGGGAGAGAGCCGGAGAGGAGACGTGTGACATGAGAGAAGCTGCAATCCCACGCAATCATTGTGAGAACCAGAGTCACAACGTCCACACAGCAACACAGAGCAGGAGAAAACTGTGTAATTAGTTTATATGTTTAAGTCTAATGTCCAGCAGGGGGCGGCAAGAAGACGTGTGATCCTATAGAAGTCTATGAGAACATGCTCCTCCTCCTCTCCTGATGTATTCCCTCAGTAAACATGTTCCTAATGAGTTTATGGTCTCAGTCTCTAGTTTCAAGTCTTCTTCAACACAGCATGATGTTCATTTAGTCACTGATGCTCCCATTGAGAGTCACACAGACCAGGAAGAGGGGAGGGGTTAGGGCGGGGCTACCTGTGACTGACAAGACGCTAAAATACAGACTTGTAAAATGTTTCAGGCGTCCGTTTCTTCTAGAAGACTCGTTGGACTCGTTCGAGTACCTTGAAATACAGACAAAAAACAGCAAGCACGAGCATTGGCTGAAGACTTACGAGCATCACTTCCTCCTCACAGCTGTCAGATAAAAGTATAAGACACAAACTTCTTGGAGACCTCCCGCCACAGGAAGCAGCTCAGTTCGAGGCTGAACGAATGCAGGACTTAATATAAAGCGTGTGTAACGTCTGAAACATGTTCTCTTATTAAAGCATCAGAGGATTCTGGATGTTCGGTCTAATTCTGCTTTGTTTTGCCCTTCAGTCTGGATTAATTTTAAGCCTGTGTAGTTATTGAACATCTTTCATGACTGCGTTTTAAAAATATATACTTTATTTTATTATCTATACGCACAGGCATCGGCACTAGGGGCCAAACACAACTCTTACTAGAATATGAATGATGTGTTTTTAATAAATGGTAAGTTAGTGGAATAAAACAGCACATGTGAGAAATGTATAATTAGCTGGTGAAGCCTTCGGCAGACATCAGGACACGGAACAAACAAGCCTCGTCTGCTGGGCGGATTATGTTCTCCGCTCTCTGCGCCGTCAGAATATCAAAGTCAATATTTACACTGATGAAAAACAACTTTGAGTTTTTAGGATTTAGTAATTGGAAAGAGTTTGGTGAGCTTTGGGCTCCAACGCGGCTCGCTGAGAGTCGGAGGGAGAATGTTGGTGTCTGTTTGTTGGTAGGAAACGTAGAGATAAAGGTCGTCTGTGGGCTGATCATCTGATGGTTTCTTTACTGCTTACACTTAAACCGGTGTTCTTTCTAAGGGCTGCAAAAAGACGTGTGATCCTATAGAAGTCTATGAGAACATGCTCCTCCTCCTCTCCTGAGTTATTCCCTCAGTAAACATGTTCCTGATGACTTTATGGTCTCAGTCTCTAGTTTCAAGTCTTCTTCAACACAGCATGATGTTCATTTAGTCACTGATGCTCCCATTGAGAGTCACACAGACCAGGAAGAGGGGAGGGGTTAGGGCGGGGCTACCTGTGAGTGACAGGTCGTTACCACAGCAACCTGAAAAACATCTTGTTCAGACACTCTATTATTTCAAGTACATTTGGATCAAAGCCTGTTTTAAGCTAGCCAAAATTAGCATCCCAATTAATATCACACATAATGCTAGCGTTAGCTGAAAACACTGTAAACTGTCTGTCCTAATAAAAGTGTGTTATTGTGTTACTGACTCATTTTGATCCTAACGTTTGGAACACTTTAAATTGATGTAAAGTTACAGTAACTCATTTAGTCTAAGACGAGCTGTAGCTAGCGCTAGCTGGCAGCCTGCGGTAGCTTTGACTGCGGCTGAAATGGCGATCATGACGGAGCATGTCTTTAAAAAAACAAAAAAAACAGAAAATTTGACAAAGATATTAACATAAAATATTAGCAGCAATTAAATCCATCGTAATGAGGTGTGTCTAATTCGTCCAGGTGAGTGTTAACATCATTGATTTGAGGACGCTGGGTCACGTGACCTGGAAGCTATTAAGAAAAAACGGTAAATGTTTCTATAATTGATGAAAAAAAGTATTGAAAGTGCGTCTGATACACAGAATGTTCCGCTGTTTGTTTTGTGTTAATGCACCTTAAAAGGTTTCAGGTAATCCGTTCCCTCAGCTGAAAGGAGTCGACACAGGAGAGTTTTAACTTCACCTCGTTGATTAGTTTGAGTTGAACTAAAGTAGAATGTGTAGGCAGCGACGTGCTCTGCTTTCTGTTTGCACTGCTCTTGTAGGAGTCTGCAGACAAACAGTCCGTGTGGAGAGCAAAAGAGGAGGAATGTGATCCGCTGTAACGACATCCCGGCTCCCAGTCAATACCTGACGATGATTTAGCTTCTTATTGATCTCTATAAACAGACACATGCTAACAGCTAATGGCTAACAATCTGTTCTAGAGTTAAAATTCAACCTGAGAAATTCCCTGACGCTGTGTCACCAAAGTTGTTCAGCGTTCAGATTTCCTCCTGAGGACAGACCTGACAAAGCTTCATGTTGTTCCTAATCTGCATCATGATGTTGTTCTTTCAGCAAACTGAAGAGCCGTTAATTAAAGTCGATCACAAGAAAATCTGTTTCTGTTTCTGGACCGATGCCGCACGCGGAGAAGGAAGTCTCGACTGGAAGACGTTTATCACGTTCACCCGGCACGTTCAGCGGTGTCCCAGAGGCTTTATCGTCGTCGGACTGAAGCCGATGGGCTCAGAGATTAACTTGTTGCTAACCCGTCGCTCCCCTCCAGCTCCTCCCTCTCGTCCTTTCTGCAAACATGAGGCTTAAACAGCGATATGGATTTGACTGTTTCCCTCTGAAATGTCAGTAAACTAAAAAGCCTGTTGAGTATTTATTTAACAGGCTCATGCTAACTGATGCTAACTGATGCTAACAGACGTGCAGGACGACCTTCCTCTCCTCCCTCCCCGTCTGCGTGTGTCTGTGACATTGAGAATGAAAGTGTTTGTGAAAAGCTGCTGACTCAAACGCTGTTTAAATCCAGCACGTCGCCTTCTTTGTTTCATGCTTTGATTTGTGCTGAGTGTCCTCTCACAGACGGGGGGTCCTTCTTTGTTTGCTGCGTGTCGCCTCCAGGTATGCTTTCATGAACCAGGGAACCGCCCACCTCCCCCCCCCCGCTGTGTCCTTTAACGGGGAGGACACTTTTAACACACACAGGGAAACACATCTTCTGCTACCGTGTTATTTCCTCCTGTGAGACGTTTTAATTTGAATGTTGGGTCTGATTCGGCCTTTAAGTGCTGCATCAGTATTTATGAGTATGTATGTAAACGCCTGCGAGCTTCAGAGCGCTGCAGGGTCAAACTGGGATCATCTTCTGCTGGAGGAAAGCAGGAAAAAGGCTAGTCATGTAGGTAGCTGTGTGTGTGTGTGTGTGTGTGTGTGTGCGTGTGCGCTCCTAATTGTAGTCGGTGGGGAGGTGGAAAGATGAAAGGAGAGTGCTGCTTCCAATTTCCTCCTCACGCAGAGATCTCGACATGACAGAACACAGAGTGCGTGCTCACACAGACGCTCACACGGCTGAAAGCATCGCACACTTTCTGTGTTTTTATTGGAGCGAGCGTTTGGAGGCTGAAGGCTGAACGCTCGCCGTGTTTACACACCAACGTGATCAAAGCTGCTTTGAATCAGAGGAGAGGAACAATTTACCAGCGTGGCTTCAGTCAGTGCAGGAATGAACACAAGTATCTCATGTAGAAGTAAATATGAGGCATGTTTAGAATAGCATACATCACATGCAGCAGGTGCTGCAGTGGAGAGCAGCTGCAGGTTTAACAATAGAGGAAATGTGCACGCTGCTGAGGTGTGAAAGCCTGTCAGCACTGAAATGTTACCTAAGCCTCTCTCACACCTGCTCTGCACTCCTGAAAGTTTCGCCACATTGTCCGGCTGGGCTGCGTGTGTGAACACGAACAGACGAATGTTTCCCCCCGACTCTGTGCAGACTGTTTCCTGCAGCCTCCTGTTCGATGTCTGCAGGAAGTCAGGGTGAGCCGGTGTGAGAACGCAGCAGGTGACAGTCAGGAACATTCACTGCGAGCGAGTGGGCGGGGTGGTGACGTTTATACCATGTGTGAAACTGGGCTGCACGGTGGTGCAGTGGTTAGTGCTGTCGCCTCACAGCTAGAAGGTTCCTGGTTTGAATCCCGGTTCAGACGTAGTGGGCATTTCTGTGTGGAGTCTGCATGTTCTCCCCTCTAGGTGTGAATGTGAGCGTGAGTGTGTCAGCCCTGTGATTGACTACCGATCAGTCCAACAGCCCCACCTCTTGCCCAATGACAACAGGGATAGGCTCCAGCCCCCCTGACCCTGAACAGGATCAGTGGTATAGATGATGGATGTCTCTTAAGGTGCGAAACCAGAAGAGCGACACACAACAGGATGATTAAAAACATCCGAGAGTGAAGAAGAAGGATCGCTTACAAGACGACAGCGGACACGTCTGCAGACAGGAGAGAGGAAGAGATGCAGGCTGGCTGTGAGGGCCCACGCTGAAGCTGCTGTGGGGACTGCAGCCTACATGTGTGAAAGGGCAACGCTGGAAAATCTGAGGGGCAGACATTTTCTGGAAATAGTCAGCAGAACGTGTGTGAACGTGTGTGAACGTGTGTGAACGTGTGAACATGTGTGAACATGTGTGAACATGTGTGTGAACGTGTGTGGACGTGTGTGAACGTGTGTGAACGTGTGAATGTGTGTGAACGTGTGTGGACGTGTGTGGACGTGTGTGAACGTGTGAATGTGTGTGAACGTGTGTGGACGTGTGTGAACGTGTGTGAACGTGTGAATGTGTGTGAACGTGTGTGGACGTGTGTGAACGTGTGAACGTGTGAATGTGTGTGGACGTGTGTGAACGTGTGTGAACGTGTGAATGTGTGTGAACGTGTGTGAACGTGTGTGAACGTGTGTGGACGTGTGTGAACGTGTGTGAACGTGTGTGGACGTGTGTGAACGTGTGTGGACGTGTGTGGACGTGTGTGAACGTGTGTGAACGTGTGAACATGTGTGAACATGTGTGTGAACGTGTGTGGACGTGTGTGAACGTGTGTGAACGTGTAAATGTGTGTGAACGTGTGTGGACGTGTGTGAACGTGTGAACGTGTGAATGTGTGTGAACGTGTGTGGACGTGTGTGAACGTGTGTGAACGTGTGAATGTGTGTGAACGTGTGTGAACGTGTGTGAACGTGTGTGGACGTGTGTGGACGTGTGTGAACGTGTGAATGTGTGTGAACGTGTGTGGACGTGTGTGAACGTGTGTGGACGTGTGTGAACGTGTGTGGACGTGTGTGAACGTGTGTGAACGTGTGTGAACGTGTGAATGTGTGTGAACGTGTGTGGACGTGTGTGAACGTGTGTGAACGTGTGAATGTGTGTGAACGTGTGTGGACGTGTGTGAACGTGTGTGGACGTGTGTGAACGTGTGTGGACGTGTGTGAACGTGTGTGAACGTGTGTGGACGTGTGTGGACGTGTGTGAACGTGTGTGGACGTGTGTGAACGTGTGAATGTGTGTGAACGTGTGTGGACGTGTGTGAACGTGTGTGGACGTGTGTGAACGTGTGTGGACGTGTGTGAACGTGTGTGGACGTGTGTGAACGTGTGTGAACGTGTGTGGACGTGTGTGGACGTGTGTGGACGTGTGAAACCATTGGTAGCAGCCATAGCTCTGCAGAGATCTGTCAGCTGTTAACGTGGTTATGAAACACAAAGGTGCAACATGAGAACTGCTCCTGCAGTCACTGTGCAGTCTGTTATATTAATGCGAGCTGAAAACAGAGGTTCATCAACACCTGCTCTGTGACCGACGTGTCCCTGACAGAGGTGCAGTCAGCATCAGAGCTACTTAGAGTTTGACTGATGGTTTACGTGTGTTCACCCTCCACTGCAGCTCCCGTAGTTAAATCCACCTGAAACACATGTTTACCTGCAGCTCCACTGAGCAGATCCTCATCCCGAGAAAACACTTTAACAATCAGAGATGGAATATAAACACAATATTTTCCTGGATGGCGACATCTCGACCTGCAGTTTAAACTGTCCAAACAGAGTGCCGTCAGGTGTGTTAATATGTGTGTGTAACGTGTGAGAGTGTTATCATCATCAGACCTCTATTTGAGCGTGTGCGGGGAGGGGAACGGCTGACATTAAGACAAAGACATCCCGGGTTTAAACCAGGGTGGCCTTACACACACACACACACACACACACACACACAGGCATACACACACGCACCCACACACACAGACACACACACACACGCACACGCACGCACGCACGCACGCACACGCACACGCACACGCACACACGCACGCACGCACGCACGCACGCACGCACGCACGCACGCACACACACACGCACACACACACACACACACACACACACACACACACTCAGCTATCTTCTTGCCATTTCCTAAAAGGAATGTAATTTCTGCAGGAATCAAAACAAAAGCCAAAACAAATCTCTTCTCAGGCAATTTTCTGCTATTTACTTGTCAGGCTGAGCTTTTAAAGATGCAGACTGATGAGGCTGAGCGCAGACAGACGCTGACATTCACAGATGCAAACAAATTACAGACGGACACTCGAGCTGCAGAGAGCACAAAGTATTCAAATACAATCACAGAGTTTCACTCAGTCAATCACAGCACGGACCGAAGGCGCTGCAGGAGGAACGTTGTCGCGTTCAGATGAAGATCACAGCCAGAAACTTTAAGCCACTTTCCCAGTCTCTGTCATATCTCTGCAGAGCTGTCAGCGCTCGAACATGCAGGTAAATAAAATCAAAAACAAAGCTTTGCTTGTTAAATGTGACGATGAACTAAAGAAATATGACTCAGGTTAAAAACAAAAACAACACAAGAACCCATCATGTGTATTTTAAAGCTGTCTGCACACAGCCCAGAGAAACACACAGCTTCAGCTCTGACAACAAAACATGTCTTTTAATCTGTTTGCACAGTTTGATCAGATACTCACAGTCTGCAGAGGTTTAGAGGCTGATACCAGAGTATTGTTTGGACTGCCTTCCTCTTCCTCTTCCTCTTCCCCTTCCTCTTCTTCTTTGGTGTTTTATGACATCCATAAATCTGCATCACTGCCCCCTTCAGGTTTTACTTTCACTCATTTTTAAGTTATTTTAAATCTGTTTGAATCCTTAAAAAGGCCGATATCCACTCTCTCCCATGTTTCCACTTTACTCTCCCCGTGGCCCATAATCCTCGGTCTCAGATGTAAACATTGTGTGCATGTTACCGTGACATGTTCCACTGTCTTACTGTCTGTCATTGCAGTGACTACCTGTCAGATGTTTTCCTACTAACTGAAGCGCATGTTGTCTGCTGATAATGATCTGTTGTTTGGACTTAACCTGGGCATTTTAAAAACCAGGATGCAGAATGGACCAATCAGAAGAAGGCACTCCAGAGGCCGAACCCCCCCGAATCCAGCCAGTCAGGAGGAGACACCTGCATGTTGACACCCAAAGATCTCTGCAGGAACAGAGCTCTCACTCTGCCACAGACAGCCGGACAAAACGTCCAAAACCAAGTGAAGCAAATAAATATTAAAAGAAAATACAAATAAAAACAAAAGATTAGTAGCACTAGTACATTTGTTTGCATTATAGCTTAAAGGGTTATTGCATTGTACACATATTGTACAAGGAGGAAGTGGTGCATTTGTTAGGGACTATTTTTAGTGGAGGAAGAATCCAAAGGTAGTGCTGAGTGAGTATTTCAGGTAGGAAGTGTGTGTGGCTCATTGATGAGGAAGGAGATACAGCAGGCTGTGATACTAAAACTTTACTTGTTCTGATACTGCAAGAGAAATAAAGTATATAACAATAAATCAGTATCATCTGTGTGTTCTGCAGCGCCACCTGGTGGTGACTGCAGATGTTTGCCTAAAGAGGAAGTGAGCTGATATCAGGAAGTAGTGTTCAGGAAGTTCTTCTTCCCCCTTGGACTCATGGAGGGAGCTTCACAGTGACACCGTCCTCTTCATCCTGGAAGTCCACAAAGCTGCCTCACCTGTAAGTCATCGACCATTTCCACCTGAGCTATCAAGTGTGTTTCTTTGTGTGGCTCTTTAGAGGTGGTTATCATGTAGTTAACTCCACGTAGAAGGATTAGTGCTGGTGGTTTCAGCGACTGTGTTCCTGTAAATGTTTTTACTCCTCACTTAAACATTGCCAAACACAACATCCTGTGTGTTCCCTGGAGGATGCAGTAATGGAGAATATATGCTAAGCTAGCTGTTTAGCTGAAAGACACCTTTCGGTTAAGACAGGAGAGTGGGTTTGCTGGATTTGGAGCTTTTCTAAAAGCAGAAGTGCCTTAATCCTGCACTTTCTAATGTCCAGCACTGGTTCTAAAAGACGTGTGATCCTATAGAAGTCTATGAGAAAGTGCTCCTCCTCCTCTCCTGATTGATTCCCTCAGTAAACATGTTCCTAATCAGTTTATGGTCTCACTGATAGTCACTGATGCTCCCATTGAGAGTCACACAGACCAGGAAGAGGGGAGGGGTTAGGGCGGGGCTACCTGTGATTGACAGGTCGCTGCCACAGTGACCTAATACATATCTTCAGTAACCAGCTGTCCTGTGTGAGTGTGAGCGTGAAAGGTTGTCTGTCTCTGTGTGTCAGCCCTGTGATTGACAGGTGACATGTCCAGGTGTAACCCCGCCTCTCAACCAGTGACAGCTGGGATAGGCCTGAACAGGACAAGTGGTATAGATAATGGATGGCTGTTTAAAGCCTGTTTCAGCTAGCCAAAATTAGCATCACAATTTATGTCTTAGTTACCATGACAATGGATGTAAAGTAACGAGCTAACGCTAGACGCTAAGGTGAACTTTGCACCTTGTGTATTAGCTGCTGAAGGATTTAGCTCATAGTGGATACACCTTGCTAACCAAGCTAGCACTACAGTTAGCTGATAACACCCTGCTCCTCTCCAGCTCCACCCTCTTGTCCAAATATGGTCACTTCTGGCTCCAAAAAAACAAGATGGCGACACATAAACACCAAACTTTACCAAAGACCAATGGGTGACAGGATAGTGGCTACGTCCACTTCTTAAAGAGTTTTAGGAGCAGCACATATAGTCATATTTTAATGGCGTCAATCCACTTATGTAAGAGCGCGACTGACTCAGGGGAACATGGGCCTCATGACTCACACGTTGGAATGGTACTGGACTATTAGTGAACATGAGGAAGTTGTTGGAGAACTCTCTCTCTCCTGAACTTAGCTGCTGTCGTTATTCAGCTGCTGTCAGACGGAGAAGACTTCCTCCTCCTCCTCTCTCATCTCCTCTGTGTGTCTCTGAGGAACACTCCCGGTTCTTCTGTTTCTTCCTCTTCCATCAGATTCTCAGGTAGAAGTGTCCTGGGGCTAAAGATGTTTGTGATATGCTTTAAAATGTTTTCCTCTAAACACACTGCTGGAAAATAACTCTTACGTTCTCTGTTATTATAAAACATCAGGAAGAAGACTCCAAGTTCACTGTGTGACATATTTACATAAAGTTTGTCGACATGTTGCTGTCAGGACATTAATTTAACACTGAGTTAACATTTGAAAATGAGCGAGGATGTTTAATAACCTCACACTGAGCCGCCTGCTGCACCACAGGCTGCCGTGATAATTTCAGTTATACATCATTATCACCGATTGACACGTTACATACTGCTCACCACTTTTTATCTTTCTCCTCTGCTTTGCGTTTCAGTGATAAATCAGGTTATCAAGGTTTTGTTCATCAGTTTAATTTAACATTTAGCAGAGAAGGAGGAAGCATTCAGATCCTTTAGTGAACGTGTGAATATGTTAACGTGTTAATGTGACTCTTTGAATGGGCTTCTGCTGGAGGCAGCAGAGTTTCAGCTCTCTTTAGTCGTCCATGTGTTCCAGTGTAACGACCTGATGGTCGGTGTGAGGAGATCAACCGGTAACTTTACTTTGAAAATCTGCAGGAAGTCTGGTGTCGGTTGCAGCGATGCAGCAGTAAAGAGTGTCATGATGTGTGTGTGAAGTTAATCAGGCTGAGCTCTGCTGGAGGTCAGCTTCAGGAAACACTTCAGGTCACAGGTTAGATCTTCATAGACCATCACTTCCTGTTACAGAGACCAGAACAGTTGATTACAGCAGGGGTTCCCAAACTTTTCCATGCCAAGGCCCCCCAAACAGCATTAGCTTCTGGCCGGGGACCCCCAAACCCACAGACAACAGAGAGTGGGACAGCGTCGATTTTTTTGGCAGCATCCGCACCAAGCAATTCTCGGACAATGTCTTTGGTAGCTGGTAGAATCAAATCCTCTCCAACTGTGTGAGGTTTTTTAGCACGAGCGATGTGGTATGAGGCTAAAAATGATGCCTTCAGGGCCCGCTCGGCACGGTAGCTTGCTGTGTGAATGCAGCAGATTGCCTGACCAAATGCTCTTCTTTACGTCTAAAGAAGTCTACTGTTTTATCGGCCTCTGCCGGATGTTTTTGCATCAAGTGACGCTGAAGTTTCGCATTTCGGACGCATTTTGGGCAATCATGGCCATTTTTCTGTATTGCTGAATTTGAGAATCCGAGATTCCGGCAGTTTACATGTTGTTAGGTTCAGGACAAATGGTTATTAAAAAAAAAAAAATGTTTTTTTTCCCTCCTATTTTCTGAGGCCCCCCTAGCGCCCCCTGACGGCCCCCACTTTGAAAACCACTGGATTACAGGATCTGCATTAAGTTGGTTTAAATCCTATTTATCAGTTTGTTCATGTTCACGATGTGTCCTCTATGAACACCAAAGTTAGTCACGGAGTTCCACAAGGTTCTGTGCTCGGACCGATTCTTTTCACTTTATATGCTTCCTCTGGGTAACACCACGAGGAAGCACTCCATTTATGTTCACTGTTACGCAGATGATACTCAATTATACTTTTCAATGAAGCCAGAGGAAAGCTATTAGTTAATCTCAAAGACCTGAATGACTACAAATGTTCTCCTAACTCAGACAGAACTGAAGTGATTGTGCTCGGCCCCAAACACCTAACAGATGCGTTATCTAATCACTGCACTACGCCCTGAGGTCACTTTGTTATGATGTCAGAATCCGAATCAGCAATATGTTATTTATCTCAGTGTTAACGTTTATTTTAGATTTAGTTTTACTCACATTTTAGTCATTTTTAGTCTTTTAGTCGATGACGACTCAAAACATTTCTGTCCAGTTTTAGTCGATAAAAAGAGATCACATTTTAGTCAAAACGTTTTCTCTGGGTCACCTTGCTGAGCCTGCTGCCACCGCGATAAGCGTCAGAAAATGGACGGATGATTGAATGATTGAGTTTTGCTAGTTTATCTAAAAAGATGAGTGAATGTTCAGGTGAGTACAAACACGTCCCTGTGACTACTGCAGGTGTTCATTTGGCCAGAGTGTGTCCGTGTAATAAGGAGAATGTAAAGTATTAAACGTTGAACAACTTGACTTAGAAGCAGATTAATTTGGTGTATTTACTTTGTGTCAAGTGGACGGAGGTTTTTCTGACGTTGATGTCTGATAACGATCTGTTGTTTGCACATCACTGCTTCATTCATAACATTAAAACTGTAACACTGAGTAACTTAAATAACAAACCTGTGTGGACGCGTGTTTTGGTTTAGTTGCAGTAAAATGCTGCTCCGCTCTCACGAGGTGGCCTTCAGCGATGTAAGTTGTGGAGTTAACCATATTAATGCTAACATGTAAATAATATAAGTGATATATGGTTGAGTGCGGCTCATGAACAGACGGAGGCGGACGGGGAACATGTTCAGTTCATTAAACCGTCAAATCAGGATGAAGAGAGCGAGTCGGAGGGCGAGCGAGGAAGACGTTCAGAGCAGCGACAGCCTGAAGTCCTCTAATGAGACGAGAGCAGTGATTAGACTAATAGATGATCTGCTCCCTTTAATGTAAATCAATCCGCTCACATGTCAACGAGCCGCCCATGCAGCTCTCGTGCAGGCCGAACAGACCTCCGCTCGTCCCTCTCCTCTTCCTCCTCTGAGCTGACAAACAGCCCGCAGCAGCGGCAGCTCTCTGCGGCTCGTACACGGGGGAACGCAGCGCCACTTATCAGCCCAACAAAGACATCTGCTCTCATAGCAAGCTGTCAGGAGGGTTTGCAAATGTGTCTGTGAGACGCTGTAATCATGAATGGCTGCGAGGACGGCGCTGACTAGAAGCCGAGTCCGCTAGCTTCCAAAAAAAGGGCCGTCAGAACAACACCAACAAGAAGACACACACACACACACACACACTCTGTTAGCTTCTACTTGATTTATATACTCACACTTCTTACAGTATTGTCCTCTTATTGTGAAGAGAAGACTCATTAGAGGAGCGCACAGTCAGCTCAGAGAAGGGTATAGTTGATTTAACTGAATTAGCCGTTAGCATCTCCTGTTAGCAGTGGATGTACAGACGATTATCACTCACTTACTTTAGCGAAGCCACTTAAGCAGCCGCTTACTGCTGGCCTTTTAAACTGTTTGAAGACACACTTGTGCTCTTTGATTGTCTTGTGTCTGGTAATGAGTTGTGTCTGCACCTTAGACCGATTTAAGAAGCGGACACAGCCACAGGGACGTCCCCCGTTGGTTTGTGGACTAGGTTTGGACTCATGCTCTGCAGCGTCTCTGCCTCAGGTTGTGACTCTAGAGTCGGGCGGAGGGAGGCTGAGACAGTTCAGTGCATGTTTGTGCCGCTGTGCTGTCCACTGGTGGGTCGGCGTCCTGCGGTGAGGCTATTAGCCGCTCACAGCCCCCTCACATCTTTATATTCTCCCTGACTGTCTCTGCTCACTCGCCTCACTGCTCCTCTCTCCACCTGCTCCATCTCTGCCTCCGTCTCCTCTGCCAGTGATTCCTCTCTGCTGACGTTTAGCATCCGAGCGGGGTGTGTTTGTAGCAGTGGCGGCGTCACGGCCCCCCGGTGGCCCTGTGTTTACGCTCCGTGGGGGCCCCGCGCCAGCTCTGTGGCTCTTTGATATTCAGGCGCTGCAGATTCAGAGGTGTGGTCGGTGGGCTGGCAGCCGCTGTCATCTCCGCTCGGTCACACCGGCTGAGTCTGACGCTCACACACTCTGACCGCGCGGACACGGCCGACACATATTACACTCACAGATAACGTGTGTGTGTGTGTGTGTTTGTGTGTGTGTGTGTGTGTGTGTGTGTGTGTGTGTTTGTGCAGGGATGACAGCAGGCTCAGTGTTTGATGTGCAGCGAGCTCTGCCATGACAGCAGGAGGTAGAAAGGCATGTTGAGAGTGTGTGTGTGTGTGTGTGTGTGTGTGTGTGTGTGATGACATTGAGGCAGGTGAGGCGATGCAGGTGCATCTGATGTTCATGCTCAGGTTATCACAGCTCCATGCTGTTGGCTCAGGCTGGACAATGACTTTTAACACGTGATCATTTCCATCCTCCAGTTTGCTCATTTAACATTTTTCTTTTTGGCAGATTTTGTTTAAATTCAGTTAAAAATTTTGGCTGAATTTGGTGAAAACTGGGCGGAGCCTATCCCAGCTGTCATTGAGTGAGAGGTGGGGCTACACCTGGACAGGTCACCTGTCAATCACAGGGCTGACACACAGAGAAAAATGCTCACATTCACACCTGTCTGCAATTCAGAGTCACCAGTGAAGCTAAGGAGCTTTGTCTTGAATGTCTTTTGGACTGTGGGAGGAGGCCGGAGTACCTGCAGGGAGCCCACGCGTGCACGCGGACACAGCCCCCACACTGACATACTGTGATGATATAATCCGTATGCTGGCACCAGATCTGATCTGTCGCTCCAGCAGGGTTCTTCTCCTCATGTGGCACTTTGGGGAAATGCTTCTGCTGCTTCTGAGCAGATGTTTCCCAGCTGCTGCTCTCCTGTGCAGCTCCACGGTGTCACGCGCGTCTCCCACTCGGCGGTGTCTCCGCTCAGCTTAAGTAAATTAGCCTTTGTGGGAATGAAATCCTCACTTTGTTAGCGCAGTGCTAGCTCGTGCTGCAGTGTTGAAAAGTGTCTGAAGAGAGCTCAGGGAGAGACTTTAATTTTTAAAGATCGTCCTAAAACCATGAATTCAAATCAGTTTATAAAAGTGGTTTAATGCCGACTGAACATATAAACTAACAGCCAACAACAAACAGATAAATGAAAATCAGGCTCATGTTTGTGTCGTTCTGTGCAGCGTCAGAGCGGATTTAAACCGAGCCAATTAAGTGTTCTGTCTGACACTGCAGCGTGTGTGTGTGTGTGTGTGTGTGTGTGTGTGTGTGTGTGTGTGTGTGTGTGTGTGTGTGTGTGTGTGTGTGTGTGTGTGTGTGTGTGTGTGTGTGTGCGTGCGTGCGTGCGTGCGTGCGTGCGTGCGTGCGTGCGTGCGTGCGTGCGTGCGTGTGTGTGCGTGCGTGTGACTTTAGCATTAAATCTCAGGAGAGTCGTGTCAAGAGGATCAATATGAGGGGGCTCTGTGGGTCTGCAGCTGCACGACTAACCCCCCCCCCCAAACAAACACAGATGCTTCCTAATTGTTCTTCACCTCCGTGTTCCCACACACACACACACACACACACACACACACACACACACTCTGTCCTGCCTGGTGATGAAAGAAAACATTTTTAATTGCTTTTGTGTAATTTGTTTTTTCATTTGAAACAAAGCGCGAGCCGTGTTGGTGTTGTGTAGGTGTGTTTCCAGATTACAGCTCGTGTGGAATAAACATTTAGAAATCGTTATGTCGTCTCGAGTCGCCTCGCGCAGATGAAAACAGTGTTTTTTCAGCGTCGCCCTCTCAGGTTCATCTCTGTTCATTTTCCTTCACAGACTTTCACAGAACAACATTCACAATGGCCTCGGTGTTAAGATGTTCCTGCAGTTGTTGTTTGCAGATGTTACGTTGTGTCTTCTGTCCTTGGATAATTCAATAAAACATTCATGCTGACATAAAGCCAAAGAAAAGTTTACAATGAAGACAACAAGAAGCTCCCAAACCCCTTCAACATAAACACACACAGAGCTTCTGTTTATCGGACACAGTGTTGAAGCTTGAACACAAATCTTATTGTGAAAGGACTCAGGACTTTACAACTAGTGAGAATGTGTCATCTACTAAATCATCCTGTTCTTACCTCAGAGCTGTTTCTACATGTGGACATATGAGACCAGCAATGGGAGTAGGAGGCTTCATGTATGTAACAGTAACAACACAGCCACCTACATGTGCTCTCCACTAAAGCAATCAGACTTCTACCTCAGTAACAGTACACGAGGATCAACTGTAAAATCAACTTAACGTTTCCAATGTGCTCACATGCAAAGAAGCTGCTTCAGAGTGTTAAATTAAGGAGCCTTTAAACTCGTTTAATCCTTCTGTAAGCACATGATGACCTTGTGTTAATACAGACTGTAAGATGCTTTTATTCAAAACCACAAACAGACGTTACATCGCTCTCTGCACACACACCAGACTCCATTCAGAAAAACACTGATTTAAGCTCACAGGACACAGCAGCTGCTGCATCCATCACTTAGTTATTTTAGCAGTTAAAATGATTAGTTAGACCTGACATAATATTTGCTTAACTCTCAATAACAACACAAACTGACTGATGGAGGCAGCAGCAGATCAGCAGCTCCTGTCCTGTGAGCTTAAATCAGTGTTTTTCTGAATGGAGTCTGGTGTGTGTGCAGAGAGCGATGTAACGTCTGTGTGTGGTTAAAACAATCATCTTCCTCTGTAACAAAAAGGTCTATCTCTGTAGGGATCCTTTCTGTCATGTTGTCACACACTTAGAAGAACAATCTGAGCCTGTCAGTGGAAACAACAAGAACTTTTAGTGGACGACCTTTGACCCATCAAGGATTATGTTGCAGCCATTACAGCCTGTTTCACTGCTGCAGGATGAACACATCTACTGGAGACACTGTTTGTACCTGTGAGTCATTTAGAAAACATGTACAGATAAAAGACAGCTCCTTAAATTCCCCTTTAAATGTTCCTATAACGGACACAGTGGAGGTTCTGACCCTCAGGAGGCCTCAGGTGAAGCAAATAACCATCTAAACCCTCCAAAATGAAGGTCTGAGTGCTCAGGATTGTAGTAATCTAGTCGATGTATTTTAAGTGTTCGCAGATAAAAGCAACAGCGCAGCAATTACTTTTATTCTCCTCCACTGTCTGCCTCCCCTCTGTCAGCTGTAATTATAGAGCAGTCATAGCATCAATCCTGCGCTCGCACAAACACATTTAAAAGCTCCACTGTATCCATAACTACCACCCAGACCGCCTGCGTCAGGGAATACTGTGTGTGTGTGTGTGTGTGAGAAAGAGCTGCTGTCAGGACTGCAGGCGAGATAATGGTGAAAAATAATGTTCAGACGGGGTATCAGTCAGGAAGACGGACAGACAGACAGGTGCACGGGGGAGGCAGAGACAGGTAGTCTCTCTGTGCTTAAAAGCTGCAGGAACACAAGGTGCTGTTGGAAAAGTTAAAAGAGAAAACCTAATTAATGTTATCTGAGCGTCCCCGTGGAGGAGAGCTGGAATTAAATTAAATTAAATCACTGTCTGCTCGGCGGAGGGAGCGACACAGTCCCCACTCACAGCCCGCAGCTCCTCACCTCACCAACATGTCGCACATTGATACTGCCTCACAGGTGCGTTTGTTCCTATAGATGTGTAAGTGTGTGTGTCAGAGAGAGAGTGTGTGTGTGTGTGTGTGTGTGTGTGTGAATAAAACAGAACGAGCAGAGGAGAAAATAATCAGGCAGCTCGTCAGGAGAAAGAAAAGTGTTCCCTGCGTGGAGAAGAAGTCGCTGCTCACACATGATGATAGAAAAGGAGTGTGTTTGTGTAACAGTAACAGCATGTCTTATTCTGTGTGTGTGCGTGTGTGTGCGTGTGTGTGCGTGCGTGTGTGTGTGTGCGTGTGTGTGTGCGTGCGTGTGTGTGCGTGCGTGTGTGTGTAAAACAGAGCTTCATGTTGTGAGCTTCTTGCCGCCGGTGTGTTTATGATGAGCCGATCAATTCTCATCGGCAGCTGTGATTGCATCGAGTGCAAACCGCCTGAAGGCATCGATCAGAGCTGATGACCCCCCTCTCTGACCCCCCCTCACCCTCAGAGGTCACAGCCCCCTCAGACCGTTTAGGATGGATATGATAATGTCTGTGAGACCAGCAGGCGAGCTCTGGATGTGATTGTGTCTGCAGCTTGTTGCAGCACCTGAGAAAGAGTCTGTCTCCTACAAGTCACACCTGCGCATCACTCAGCGGCTTTTCTTCTGACTAATGGCGACATGGATTCTGGTCGTGTTTTAGACAACCATAAAACATGAACAACACATACTGTACATGCACCATGCGAGGAGGAGAAGCTGGGGTGGATGATGGGCGGACAAAGTGCCAGGATTCACGTCCAGACTCCGGTCGGTGGTTACAGTCGGTGTGGTTATAATGTCAAAGGGAGAGCACTTCAATGAGGAACGTGTTCAAGCGCTGCCGAGTCGCAGAAGTTACCAACAGAGCGTAGCATCGCGCTGGACAGGGGGCGGAGATTAACGTGTCGACACGGGTTTCTGTTCCCATCAATGCTGATCGGAGCCGAGGAGATAATTAGTCAGAGTCACATGACTCTGCAGTCGACCCGGGTCTGACTGGAACCTTTCCCACTTTTGTGACCAGCGGGAAAAGGACTTAACAAGCAGGAGAGACGGGAAGTAAAGCAAACATCTAATGTCTCAAGTCACCTGTGAGCTATTTGTAATAATCAAACAAATGTAGAAAATAAGAGTGGATGTGCAGGAACAAGCAGCTGACCTGGTGGAACGTGGCCTTGATAATTGATTCACTCTCTCTATGAACACACTGCTCCGTCAGTAGGCCTGAGGAGCATGTATGTGTATGTGGATGAAACAAAGGCTTTAGAAACAGTGAGGGTGACACAGAAGACTAGACTGCTCTTAAACAAAGGATCGTTCCTGGTTGTGAGGACGCCATCCTTTCCTCACTCGAGATGACTGTTCTGTTAAATGTTATTTCGAGCACACAAGTTAAGACTGAAAGGAGGAAACACTCGTGCTGTGTGCAGGGTAAATGCAGGTGTATGGTTAATACTTATTTTACAATCACATTTGAGTTTACACACTGAAATCGTCTCTTCAGGAGGGCTCGCTCTGCAAAGTGCAAGTCGAGGACGAGGAGTATTTGCAGCACGAGTTATAATGTGAACGTGTGGACGGACTAAGGACTAAAACTAAATCATGATGTAGTTGCTGATGGTTTATGGGTCGGTACTGTGTGCTAAATCTGCTCCTCTCCTGTAGCTGATTTCAGAACGATCCTTTCCCCCTGAATCGAGCAGCAAGTGAATCCACTGGCCCATTTTCCCGTGAACTAAATCTGTAAGAGCAGTCTGGTCTTATGTGTCACCCTCACTGTTTCTGAAGCAGGGCGTTTCACTTAAAACATGAAAAATGGGCCATCAATTGAGAGTGTAGACACGTCTTCAGACACCTCTGAATGTGAGAGTACAGACCGGCACACCTCCCAAACTACACTTCCTGTTTGGTCAGAAGTTCATAAATTAAGGATTCAAATTAGATTCGACTCGATCTGAGATTTAATTTTAGATGTAATTTAAACAATATCTGATTTGCGTCTGTGATGGGACACGAGCTGATATGAGACCTGCAGAGAGCGCCCCAGCCGACGTCTCTATCTGCAGATATAATCTCATCTCTGTTTAATGAACAAAGCTGCGTGTAACTGAGAACGGCATCCAGTGAAGAACGCTGTAAAGACTCAGACACGAGGGTCACCTCTGCAGCCTGTCAGATCTACAGATTCAAAGTCCCTGCATGCGGAGGTGAAGCAGGTCTGTGTGGACTAATGAAGTATGATCGGACAGGAGCAGCGCGGAGAGCTGCCAAATACATTTGAATGTCTCAATGAGCTGTTAAAGAAGAAGACGACTCCTGAGAGGAGTTTAATGACAGCAGCAGCAGCAGGTCACGGAGCATCAGACGCTCATTGTGGCTGTAATTATGACTGAGGTGGGAGTGAAAGATGACCACTCACACACTCTGGATTGATTTAAAATGACTGAGCACAGGTAATGTTTAAATCAACCTGCCTCTCATACAGACGATGTGCTTCTTGTCTTTTCACTGTGCGCCGTCTGAGACCAGCAGAGGAGCAGGAGGAGCACAGACCGTCTCACTGTCGGCTGAACAGGAAGGTCTCTCACAGGCAGAAGCATCCACGCCAGTGCAGAGGCACCACCCTCCTGCAGTTCCTCTGGTGTCCACTTGAGGCTGTCTCCAGCAGTGAGTCAGTCCCCATAGAGCCCCATGTTAAACTTTAAAGCAGAAATAAACATGTTTACAGCCTGGTACAAAAAACTGTTTGGGGGGGACCTTTAAAAAACTTGATGTTTAACATTTGTGACGCGGTCTATCGATAAAGTCTGCGATGGAAAGGTCACACAAGCGCAGGCCTTCAGCCAGCAGAGCTGCGTCCTGTGTGAAACCACCTGTCATTGTTAGCATGCGTGTCAGGTCTTGTCATGTTTTTAACATGTTCTTCTGGTTCAAACGTGTAGGCATGGGGACGTGTTGCATGTAGGGAAGCTAATTCAGGGCTACTTGAACTTCTTTCATTCAGTCTGTGTCAGTCAGAAGAAGCATTGTGATATCAATGTGTGACACAGCTAACTGATTAGCAGAATATAGGTAAACAAGAGCTACAGTTAAAGGAATGCATTCATCTGTGTGTTTGCCCGCTGCTACTAAAAGATGTTAGCATGTCAGGCTAAGAAGCTAACAAGTGATCGAGATAGTTAAACTACATTTCCCAGTGGTGGACGGGGTTTCTGAAAAGAAGCCGCAGCTTCAGGAGCTACAGTTTAAAGTAGCCCTATGATGTTCGCACACGTTAGCATTTAGCATTTAGCATTTAGCATTTCTGTATTTGTTGCTTGTGGCCACAGCGGCGTTCCACTTTGATTGAATGTTTTCTGATTGAATCACCAACGTTCACAACGTTCACAGATCAATGAGGTAACTTATTGAAAGACTGAAGTGCAGAGAGACGAACATACAGGCGAGTTAATAAGAAATATTCAACAGTTTAAAGACAGAAGATAAACATCTCTTTTAAAGGGTATGTCATGAATCACACACGCCTTTTATATAAACCTGACATTTATAGACTTATGACATTTGTTCTGTCTGTTAACGTGATTTAATTAACGAATAAAAGTTGACAGAACATTAAAACAAATAATTAAAGTTTGTTTCTGCAGCTGAAACTTCAGAGTGCTGATGAATAAATATATGTTTGAAAAATAATACCTGTAAAATATTTCTTATTATTTATCACCTCTGAGTTCACGAGAGGGTTTCTCTTCTCGTCGTGTTTCTGTGAGCTGCACTGATTGCTGCTCATCGTGGCCTCTGTTATAATGAAAGCTTTTCGCACACAGTTCATGTCGCTCAGCGCTGGAGAGCTTCATCGACGGTCACACGCACGTTTTAATTCTGCAAAATTAAAAGTATTTAATTAATAAAACATCGAATATAAATGTATAAAAATGTCTCCTGATGTTTTCTCTCAGTAAACATGTTCCTCATGACTTTATGGTCTCAGTCTCTAGTTTCTTCTTCAACACAGCATGATGTTCATTTAGTCACTGATGCTCCCATTGAGAGTCACACAGACCAGGAAGAGGGGCGGGGTTAGGGCGGGGCTACCTGTGAGTGACAGGTCGCTATCGAGGCGACCAGTGAAATGTCTTGTTCAGAGTTTATTCATTCATCAACTGTTCGTTTATCTCTGTACAGAACATGTCGTTTAATTAGCATCCTTATTAATATCACTATTGTAGCTTCATCACGCTAACCCAACTGGTGCTAGCGTTAGCTGAAAGCACGGTGCTTGCTATCCCCTCGCTCCTCTCAGCTCCCTCCCCCTCTCGTCCGAAACTTCTGGCTCCAAACATAACAAGATGGCGACGGTTGGTTATTTCTTCTTCTACTCTTTAAAATAAAACATGTTTCTGAGTAGAATTACACAAGAAACAAGGTGACTTCAGTTAGATGTTTGTACATGCAGGATGACAGTGATTCTGTAAATCATCATGACTCTCCTTGTGTCGAGAACGTGCAGCCTGCCCACACACACACACACACACACACACACACACACACACACACACACACCTGTTGGCTGTGATAAAGCAGAGAGTGATTGTGACGGGATCCTGAGCACCGTTTAGCAGAATATTAACCTTCTGCCCAAACGAGCTCTGATTCCTCCTCTCACGACCGAGGTGTGATTCAGTTCATCCTGCAGCTCCCTAATCGTCCCTCTAATGTCGTCCAATCACTCTATCACTGATGTTTCCTCTGACTCCTGCTCGTTAATCAGTGTTAATTATAATTGCCTTTTCTTGTGCTGGCTGTAATTGAATTAGAGAGCGAGGTAAAAGAGGTCAGCGCTGCAGGTTGGCTCTGCAGAGGAGGAGGAGGAGGAGGAGGAGAGAGGGATGAAGAGCGGACGTGTGGAGGGCGTGCACCCGGCAGGAGGAGGATGAGGAGGGGAATGATGACAGACTAATCCGCGAGCTGTCTCACACTTTGCTGCTCGTTGTTGTAAAAGTGATTTCCCAGCAGACTGCATCGGCTGTCACACTTCCTCCTCCTCATTTTCTTTTTAGCACAAAACAAAATGTCTCCGTCTTTTTGTCAATTTCAGCCTCATGTTTGCGTCTCACTCGACTGACTTCCTGTTCAGATATAATTATTATATTCAGTCTTTTAGAAGGCCGCAAACACGACGCAGCGCGGGCGCTGGAGGTCAGTCACAGCTGGAGGAGCCGAGAGACGGTTCAGAGGCTGACGTCAGACTGAACGGTGACATCAGTGAGGAGCATTAACACTCAATACTTTACAACCCTGAGTCTAAGAACCAATAACACACCTTCACTGTTTCTACCTGCAGGAGCCTGCATGCTGAGGTGTTCATATGCAGAGCAGCAAAGTGACACAGGCAAAAGAAACCAGTTAAAATGTAAACAGCAGCGTTTGTCGTCTGCAGCGATTACACAGATTCAATAAGTGAAAGGTTTTATTTGTAACATCTGATACGTCTGATAGATGTGACCAAACACCACACATCACCTTTAAAGGTCATGATGTCAGCACTGTCAGGTGACACACTTCAGGCGACTCTGGTCGCTATAGTAACATGATGGTAAATGCAAATAAATGTCTGTAAGTCTCTCTCTCTCTCTGAATGAGGTAACACATGGTGACTAAGCCGATGGCCCACTGATGATATAGTATATCATAGTATTATTATGGGCTGGGTGTCTGTGGCGGCGCTCAGTTAGTGACGCGTTTTCCATCAGCCAGCAGTGGTTGGTCTGCCAGAGAGGGTAGGCGGAGCTAAGCGGCTGCTTCTCCGCTCTCTGCAAGTGTTGCGAGTAAACAGTAATCTACTATGGCTGAACAAACAAAGAAAAGATGGATGACTACAGATACAACTTCAACAAGAAGTGAAAATCCAAAGAAGAAGAAACAAACTCGACGCTCAGATGAAGCCAACAGTCTGAAAAGGAAAGCGACCGTCAGCCAGGAAAATCAGGAGTTACAACCGGAGCCGACCGTGGACGTCGGGTTACACTGGGACGTGACCTCCCGCGAGAACTGTATGTCGCCTTTAAAACACAGTAAAACACGTCACTTCATAAAGTACATGATGTGTGTGTGAGGCGGCTGGAGCGTTACATTGGTCCAAATAAATCAGTACTGACTGCATGTTTCTAATGGGACACAAACGTTGGTCTCCTGGTTGACGGTTTGACTCGTCTGCACAGACTGTCTGCTCTTTATTCTCCATCAGCTGCCCTGTGTCGTATGTCCTGACACACCTGTTCTCTGTAGTTGTGTATGGTAAGGAGGAGTGACGCACAGATCCTGTGCTGCATCCGCAAAAGAAGGCGAGCCTGCACACTTAAAACATTTCTTTTTAATTATCACAACTTTTCAACTCCACAAAGATCCAGGAGGAGGTGAAGAGTAGTTCTAATAAAACTCTAATATTTGGAGGCATGAGCGCGCCGGCTCGCCCTGCACATGTGCACTGCATTAAGGGGAAGAGGTGTGATACTTGTACTCTGTTCAGTCAGAGCAGGCTCAACGTGTTCTCTGACTGTAAGAGTCAGTGATGAATCACTCTGCAGCTTGTCCTTCATCACATCTGTTGTCGTAAAGTGTGTGCTTCCTGCAGACACTGACACACAGACAAATATTCAGATTCAACCACAGAGAGGAAACTGCAGCAGCTCCACAGTGAGTGTGACCAGGTCATCATACAGGAGTTATTAATGATGCAGCGCACTGAGAGTGTGTGTTTTTCAGAGTGAGGGCGTGAGCCGTGATGTTTGTTTGACGTCTTCTAAAGATAAACACCAGTTTCCTACACGGTGTAAAACGCAGAACGTGAAACATCTCTATAAACTGATGGAATTCATTTTCAGCCCCGTCTCTTCCTGCGTCCGTGCGGAGCACCTTCGCCTCCTCGGAGTTTTATCTCTAACGTTTGTTGTGATGTAAAGATGATTGTTTAACAGCCAAACCAGCGCGGCTGTAAAAACTCTTCCAGTGTCTGTGTTTGAAATCTGGCAGCAGCCGACGCTCCGCTGCAGGCGATGATTTCAAGCAGATCCAGAAAGTTCCAGAGAGCTGTGAACGATGATGAAGGATTGTTTTTGTGCCAGTTGTTTCTGTGAGTGCGGCTGCTTATCGAGCCGACCGAGAGTCTGAAGGAGAAACACAGCGAACAAACTGTGAGAGGATATAAAACATTTAAAGTGATACTGATCAACAGGAGACATTTACATTCACACAGCTGCACACAGCTGCACACAGCGAGGAGCTCACCATCAACAGGCCAACAGTTTATTCATTAGTGAGATGGATGGTGATGATGATGCTTGGACGTGGAGGGGTCAAACTTCTTGTGGCGAGCGTTTCGGGGAAGCTTCACTGAAGATCCAGCGTAGCAGCCGGGCACGATAACCCCCTCAGGACCCTACGGACAGGAGGACAGAGAGAGAGGGAGGGAGGGGCGCAGGACGTGAGAGCCAAAGGATGTGAGGTCCTGCTCCGGAAACGTCGCTATAGCATTAAATATGGAACAATGAAAACTTGTTTTGTTTAATTTTTGCATTGTAGAAAGAGAGTAGAAATGTAAACAGGAAGTGTGCTCCCCCCGGATCACTGGGAGGACGTCTGCAAGTAGCCCAAACTTTGGGACTGTGCAGAGCGTCACAGTGATGTGACGGCAGCAGGAAGCTGAGCTGGAGCTTCTTTTGGATGGTGAGCTGGTTAGCTCGGTCTGACTTGGCTCGGGAACCGGAGGGTGGCTGGTTCAGGTCCCGGTACGGACCAATCATGGGAATTGGGGCTGGTTGCTGGAGAGGTGTCGTGTAATTTCCTGAGCACTGTCGAGGTGTCCTTGAGCAGGGCACAGAATCCCCTCCTGCTCAGGGCGCATGTACATGTGCAGCCCCCTCACTCTGACATCTCCATTAGTGTGTGTCCACAGAGTCCTGTTCGTGCGTGTGTGTTTCAACCTGTGTGTGTAAAAACAGAGTGAAAACAGTGAATTATTAAAGCATCTCTTCTTCTTCTTCTAAATACGACAAACAAAGCCAGCTAACCTGCAGCTGAGAGGTCTCCGTCCTGTCTCATAGTGCACGTGTGTTTAAAGTGTCTCTACGCACACACAAGTCAAAGTGCGCCTGCAAACAGAGCGCTGAGAACACTGAAGACATGCTACGTCAGTTCTCAGGGCTCCACCCAGGCTTTCATCAAGACTGCAGCTTGTCAGTGTAGTGCACTTGTTTTAAGTGCATTTTATTCTAATTACACACCTGTTCTTACACACCTGTTCTTACACACCTGTGCTTTCTTTTTAATCGTCTGAACCTTGTGACGGAGTGTCCTGGTAGATTTCAGTGATGTGTATCTCTTAGATCACTTTGTTGTCGGTCTTTGGTTTCTGTGGTGATCGTCTCAGTGTAGAGAGCGTGACCTCTCTGATCTGTCGAGCATGAACAAGGTTAACTGATTGGTTACATTCTTTCATTTTCCTACAGGTGATCAAGGCAGATGCAGGGAAGGGCTTTGACTCACGTTGTCTTCCACCAGCATCAGAAACAGCCCGTGCTGACCAATCACAGCTCTCCATTTCTCCATCAGGTGTCTTTGTAGCTGTTGCAGTGACATGGAGCCCCGAGCATCTCCAGCTACATGCTGCGTAGGTCCCCATGAGCGGTCATGTGCAGGTGTAAGTCCTCCAGAACACGGAGCCTCTTCTAGCTCCAGCCTGAACCTCTCGTGTCACACAGGGTTCATCTCTGACGTCCCGTCCCTGTAAAAATACAAGAGTCTCATTTTCAGTTTAAATCACTTCCTCACCACGACATTCATGTTTACTGACAGGAAGGAAATGTTTGCAACAGGAAGTTGCAAACTGTTTGCAACAGGAAGTTTTGGCTGTAACACAGCTACTACAGTACATCCACTCATATCACCTGCAATACCTGAAAGCTCTGGTTAAACACAGAAACAAAGTATTTGTACTTCCAGCCTCTGCAGACAGACAGGTAGACAGGCAGACAGGCAGACAGGCAGACAGGCAGACAGGCAGACAGGCAGGCAGACAGACAGACAGACAGACAGACAGACAGACAGACAGGCAGGCAGGCAGACAGGCAGGCAGGCAGGCAGACAGGCAGGCAGGCAGACAGACAGACAGACAGGCAGACAGGCAGGCAGGCAGACAGACAGACAGACAGACAGACAGGCAGACAGGCAGGCAGACAGGCAGGCAGAGCGACAGGCAGACAGTTTGTATGCACAGGTTTGTCGCACTGTTTTCCTTCCTCGTAAATGACTCTTATTTCAGTATTGTTGCGCGGCTGCTGCGGCTGCTGCTGCTGCTGCTGACGCACGGCTCTGTGTGAGGGCTTCAGCTCCTTTGATCTTCATAATGACGGGGGTGGGGGGGGGGCTGCCCTTTGTT
>NW_027211696.1:21289957-21314957 GCF_022749685.1 Semicossyphus pulcher | reverse complement strand
AACTAGTTTGGGAGAAATGTAAGAGTTGGCTAATCGGCTACATGTTAAAGCTCATCATCAGAAGTGAACCATTAATAACCTAAATAAACATTTTTAATAAGACTTCCTTTCTAACAAACACGATCAGGACGTGGAGGATAAATAAACTCACGACTGCTCCCTGGTGGACAGACGACGTTTCTGGTCATTGATCTGCTGACGTATAAACACGTTTATCACCAGTGAGATAATATCGGCCTGGACGATATATCAGTCCGGTTTTAGAGTCTAAGCATGTTAAATTGGTTTTATACTGAAGAATGTACCTACAAAGTTAAAGCCTTGGTGTAGTAAAGAGAACAGTTTGCTCCTGAGATGGAATAAAAGGATAAAGGTTAGAAAAGTAACTCAGTCGCTAAATCCTCTCCTCGTGTTCCACTCCAGTCCAGATGGTGGCAGTAAAGCACCTCAAAATTGGTTCCACTACTGCCAATAAACACTAGAAGAAGAAGATATCCAACCCCCGGTGAAGGCTGCTTTAACAGGAGGAAAGATGGAGCCAAGTTTGGGGAAAAATGAGCCCAACTTGAAACAAAGAAGAAGAATAAAATGAAGAACATCAGCGAGCCTGATAAGAGAAACATGACAAGCAGCAGCGTTAGAAGAGCTTTAACCTCCATCCAAATATCAGAGTCACTGTTAACAGGCTTCAGTGCTGGTCTGTGCTGTGGAGCTGTCCGTGGTCCTGAAACCAGCTGCCTTTAGAGGGAGAGCCTGCTTCGTTCCTCTGTCCAGCCACAGGGCTGTTTGAGCTCTTATTCTGAAAAGCCGGTCTCAAACATGAGCGTGAGGAGCTGGACCAGGATCAGTCTGGTTCAGGAAGCTGGCTTTATGAGCAGTTTGAGCAGCCTGGTTTACTTCAGGACGTGAAACATTGGAGACATCATCTTTCTTTGCGTACAATGTGCTGAAAGTAAACATTTAGACGTTGATGTATCCGATATCCGATCCGATATCCGATAGATGATCTATAGATGCTGGGTGATGTTACCTCCTGCAGACGGATGATGATGACTTTGGTGTTTGTTTGGTTCCTTAGTTTGATTAAGTGACATTTCTTTCTTTCTCTGAGGCAGCAGCCGCCACTTAAAGCTGTTTAATTTGAACTGCGGTGCATTCAAAGCACACACGACGACTGGAACACTGAGAAGATGTAAGCGAATGAACTGATGATGATTATATGAGTCCCATGTTAATGTGTGGTGATGTTCAAGAGGAACCTTCAGGCAGGAACCTTTGAGAGAACACATGAACAGTTAGCTGATTGGCTGTAACACTGGTTCAGCCTGAGGTGAGCCTGGCTCTGTTCTCAAGCCTGAAAACTAAGCTGACGAGGACCAGGTTAGTGTGAAGGGATCAGTCTCCATGGTAACTGAAACGTATTCAATCATCAATCAGATTGATAACTTATTCAATCATCCCAATAAAGGCCCCACTTGTCGTATAAGCCTGACTAATTATAAATGTTTGTAACGGCAATGAACTCAGTTTTAATGGTTTCAAAGGTTTGTATTCACAATCTATGTTGTTTTCCATGTGGTTCTAGGCTGAGTTGCATTGTGGGTAATGTAGGCTCCGAGTTAAGAGAATGTTTGGAATAATAAAAAGATGATCACTCTTCTGATTCTGTTACAGGGGTGCAGTGATTTAACAATATGCTTTGAAATGTATAATTAGCGCACATACAGTGTGATTGTCTTATTCAGGGCGATTTGGTCCTAAATACTTTAAATGTCCTCTTTTTGGCCACTTGGGGGCAGCAGAAACAAGCTGTGACTCCACTTTAGATGTATCATCGCCTGATAACTTCGGTCTGCAGAACATCTTTAGCTAACAGGTGGTTAGCTTGAGGTTAGCTGCAGGTAAAGGTTAGAGGGGATTTTATTTCATATGTCTTGAGTTTAAGTTCTTCATCTCTGAACGTCCCAACACGAGGGTCTCCGTTTAAACGAAAAGCTAAAACATTTGTCTGATTTCTTTTAGGATTTCAAACAGGTCAAAGTTCAATTTTTAAATCACCAGATCTGGAGATATGTGGTCAGGAAGCCTTTCCAAGGACTTCAACCAAAGATCATTGTAATTAAATTAAATTAAAAAGGTCAGTAGATTTTTATAAATGTCAATCAATCCCAAAACAGACACAAACAAGTCAAACATCCCGAGCTGTAGGTCATGAACAGAACTGTTAGAGAGTCTGTCCTCGGTCTCACCGCTGTCAGCACACAGACACTGATATCACAGACGGTCCTTATCGTGTCCCTGTGATGTTAATTGGACTCCACCTGCTCTGTTGTCTGCTCACTAATAGAAGCTGTTGAACTTTCTGTCAAAGGTTACTCGCATACAGACTCTGCAGCTAATTCACCGTCCGACACTGAGATAGTACTCATGAGGATAAATGAAGGAGACGAGTGACCGCTTCACCGACTGCTAATAAGCAGCTGCAGACTCAACTCAACTTTATTTATACAAACAAGCAGCTCAAAGAAAACACACACTGAGAGTCAAACTGGAAACAGAAAACAGGAGAAAACAGGAGAAAACAGGAGACACGTCACATTAAATAAATACAAATCAGCACAAAATAAAATGTGAATACATTTAAGAACAAAACACATCACCATATCAGTACATCAACTTAATACACCCCCTCCCTCAAACTTGGTTTAACCCATGACATCATCGATGACATGGGCACAACAGTCAGGAAGTGACTCGTCTGTTTGTTTGTTCCTGGGAAGCAGCAGAGGACGGCGAGAGGGAAACTTTCCACTTCAAATCAGTAAACATAAATAGACTTAGACTCCTTAGACTCCTTAGACTCCTTAGACTCCTGAAACTCCTTAGACTCTTTAGACTCCTGAAACTCCTGAAACTCCTGAAACTCCTTAGACTCCTTAGACTCCTGAGACTCCTGAGACTCCTGAAACTCCTTAGACTCCTTAAACTCCTTAGACTCCTTAGACTCCTGAAACTCCTTAGACTCCTGAAACTCCTTAGACTCTTTAGACTCTTTAGACTCCTGAGACTCCTGAGACTCCTGAGACTCCTGAAACTCCTTAGACTCCTTAGACTCCTGAGACTCCTGAGACTCCTGAAACTCCTTAGACTCTTTAGACTCTTTAGACTCCTGAGACTCCTGAGACTCCTGAGACTCCTGAAACTCCTTAGACTCCTTAGACTCCTGAGACTCCTGAGACTCCTGAAACTCCTTAGACTCCTTAAACTCCTTAGACTCCTTAGACTCCTGAAACTCCTTAGACTCCTGAAACTCCTTAGACTCTTTAGACTCTTTAGACTCCTGAGACTCCTTAGACTCCTGAGACTCCTGAAACTCCTTAGACTCCTGAAACTCCTTAGACTCTTTAGACTCTTTAGACTCCTTAGACTCCTGAGACTCCTGAAACTCCTGAGACTCCTGAAACTCCTTAGACTCTTTAGACTCCTTAGACTCCTGAGACTCCTGAGACTCCTGAGACTCCTGAAACTCCTTAGACTCCTTAAACTCCTTAGACTCCTTAGACTCCTGAAACTCCTTAGACTCCTGAAACTCCTTAGACTCTTTAGACTCTTTAGACTCCTGAGACTCCTGAGACTCCTGAGACTCCTGAAACTCCTTAGACTCCTTAGACTCTTTAGACTCTTTAGACTCCTTAGACTCCTGAGACTCCTGAAACTCCTGAGACTCCTGAAACTCCTTAGACTCTTTAGACTCTTTAGACTCCTTAGACTCCTGAGACTCCTGAGACTCCTGAGACTCCTTAGACTCCTGAGACTCCTGAGACTCCTGAGACTCCTGAGACTCCTGAAACTCCTTAGACTCTTTAGACTCTTTAGACTCCTTAGACTCCTGAGACTCCTGAGACTCCTTAGACTCCTGAGACTCCTGAGACTCCTGAGACTCCTTAGACTCCTGAAACTCCTTAGACTCTTTAGACTCCTTAGACTCTTTAGACTCTTTAGACTCCTTAGACTCCTGAGACTCCTGAGACTCCTGAGACTCCTGAGACTCCTGAAACTCCTTAGACTCCTGAAACTCCTTAGACTCTTTAGACTCTTGGAAACCTGGATTTCATCTCATGCTGTTAGGTCTCTTGTCGGTGCACACGCTCAGTGAGCAGCCGTCCTCACTTGTAAACAAGAGCTGATGTTTGCAGTCAGTAAACATTTTCCAGGCTGCTTCTTTTACTGTTTGGTGGAGACGATTTGTGGATTATTTGTGGAGCTGTAGGAGACGAGCAGTTTGTACCTGCCCTCAGTCTCAGCTGAGAAACAGGGTTAAAGGTCACACTGATGAGGAGTTTGGCTTAAAGCTCGACTGACGAAGGAGACATTAAACGTTGGAATCAGACAAATCACTTGATTGATCACCAAATTAAAAAAGACCAATGATATTAAAAACCAGGACGCACATCGGGTCACGTGTCAGGGTGTTACAACATATTAACCACCAGCTAACATTAGCCGTTAGCCAGGACTCTACACCTTCCCTATCGTGGAGCTCAAAGGTAATGTTGGCTAAGAGGTGGCTGAATGCTAACGTTAGCTGCGTCTAAGGCTAACAACCAAACTCAAGGTGTGAACGTGCATTTTAATGTCGACCAAACGAAATCCTGGAACATGGTATTAAACGTGGTCAGCAGTGACTGGTCAGGTGGCTGGACAGGTGAATGGACAGGTGAATGGACAGGTGACTGGTCAGGTGACTGGTCAGGTGAATGGACAGGTGAATGGACAGGTGACTGGTCAGGTGACTGGTCAGGTGGCTGGTCAGGTGACTGGTCTGGTGAGTGGTCAGGTGGCTGGTCAGGTGACTGGTCAGGTGAGTGGTCAGGTGGCTGGTCAGGTGAGTGGTCAGGTGGCTGGTCAGGTGAGTGGTCAGGTGGCTGGTCAGGTGGCTGGTCAGGTGACTGGTCAGGTGAGTGGTCAGGTGGCTGGTCAGGTGGCTGGTCAGGTGAGTGGTCAGGTGGCTGATCTTTGTCGGTAAATGTGAATCAAACATTAATAAGCTGATTAGACGGATACGATCATCTTCCATCTTTAAAGTGATATTTCCAAACATCACAGAGGTGACACCTGACCAGCAGCTGCTGCTCGTCAAACTGTCAGAACAACTTTAGTTTGGAGCGATTTTTCTTTGATGAATAATTCAGTCAGACAGCCGAGACCCGGAGTCACAAACTGCCCTCTCAGGTGTTTACTGGATTGTTTCCACTTGTTGTTGAGCGATTTCTCCTTAAAGGCCGCCATCAAAATAAAGATGAAAAGTTCGATCTGAAACGCGCTGATGTCACATGACCTGCAGCTGCATCAGTGACTCAGTGAAACCTGAGGAGTGTTGACTGACACGTTCTCTGACCTCGGCTAGTTAGCAGCTGCTTGTAGCCTCAGGATGTTTGTGCAATCGGCCCCCGAACGCTGACTGACAGGTTCAGTCCTCAGAATATAAACTGGTCGTATCAGCGAGTCTTTTTGAACGCCGTCCTCAGACTGAGCCGCTCCGTGTTTCTGATGAGAGAAGAAGAAACGACACAAATGTTTCTCGGAGTCGCCGTCAGTGTTTTTGTTCAGAGCACGAACTTCTGTTTGTCCTGAGTTTCACCTCTCAGGCTGTTAAATATGGAGTCAAAGCAGTGACATGAAAAAGAATACATCTGTCAAAGATCAGAAAATCATTTCAAACAGAATCAATAAAGAAAAAATGAAGAGAACTTTGTTTTTACAGCAAAAATTATCTGTTTAAAACACAAACAAATATAAACAAACATAAACAAACATTAACAAATATAAACAAATATAAACACATATAAACATGTGTGTGTAAATAAATACGTGTAGATTCACTTCACACTGTTTCACTGTCACCCGATGACACATGGAGCCAAGAGAAATTCAGAATGAAAACAGGAAGTGGAACGATTCATTCAGATCAAACCGGATCATTTACATACAAACATTTTCTCCAGGCGAGTGTGACGAGCCGCCTTCAAAATAAAAGACTCTGGACAGCGTCTGCACTGCTGCTGTAACCATGAATAAAACGATGAGCTCTGTCGTGATGCTCGCATGTTTTAACGACCGTCCGCTGATCTGATGTTTTCATTTTGAGGCTTAAATTTAAAGTTTTCGTACATTAAACACTGAGCTGAAGAAATCTCGTGAGAGCTCTCACACAGATTTGGACCCATCGCACACATCCATCCTGATTAGCAGTAACACTCCTCATCCCGTCTCCTCTCTCCCCTGCAGATGTGTGTGTGTGTGACTCAGAGCTGGGCCCCCCCGGGTGGAGGGAACCTCTGGACTGCGTCCGAGCGTCTGAACTCTGCAACCAGAACAGCCAGTGCAGCTCGCGTTACCGGATCATGCGCCAGTGCCTCTCAGGAGGGGACAAGGAGCGCAGCGCCATGCTGGCCTCCAAGGAGTGCCAGGGGGCGCTGGAGGTGCTGCAGGACTCTCCGCTGTACGACTGTCGCTGCAAGAGAGGCATGAAGAAGGAGCTGCAGTGCCTGCAGAACTACTGGAGCATCCACATGGGCCTGACTGAGGGTAAGACGCAGCCGAGTCACAGTTAATTAGTCCTCCTGCTGCCTGTTGGTGCTCCTCAGTGATGAGCTGGCAGAGGAAACACACACACACTTCACACATGCACAGATCAGGAGGCTCCTCATCGATTGTCATGAGGGGGCCAGTTTGAGCTCTGCCTCGAGTGTCAGCAGGGACAAAGAAGCCGAGAACAGAAGGAATATGCTGCTGTTGTTTCTCCTGCAGCAGCCTTCAGAGTGCTGAGAGGGAGCGGGGAGACGGCTGCTGCAGCCCTCATCGTAGGTCTCCATGTGAAGTCACTCACAGAGCGTTCTTTCCTATTGGACAAAATCAAATCAATGTGTGGCCCGGTAGACTCTGTAATCGTGTAGGACGTTTAATCATCTGATTAAAGTCAAACTTTGTGTTTTTACTTTTCTGCGCTTTTTAACCTGAATGACTTTATGGTCTCAGTCTCTAGTTTCTTCTTCAACACAGCATGATGTTCATTTAGTCACTGATGCTCCCATTGAGAGTCACACAGACCAGGAAGAGGGGAGGAGTTAGGGCGGGGCTACCTGTGATTGACAGGTTGTTAGCACAGTACTGGAAGCCTCTTTTTGCTCTCTTTAAATACTGATGCATCTTGTTTACTAAGCTAGCGTCAGGATTAACTGATAATTTAATTTAATTTGCTAATTCTCCAGCTCCGCCCTCTTGTCCAAATATGGTCACGTCAAAAAACAAGATGGAGCCCTAAATGCTGAACACACCTATGATGTGCATCATGGTGCTACATCACCTTCTTATTCAGTCTATGGATTGGGCTGAAGACAGAAGTTAAAAGGTTAGCTGATACTTAGCATAGCATACCTGAATCTCTCAGGCAACCGTAGGCAGTTGAGTTGCATTGTGGGTAATACAGGCACCAGGTTTTGGAAAGACTTAGGGGTCAATATCTCTGCTGCTTCCATTCTAATCCTGTTGTTGTTGTTGTTGTTGTTGTTGTTGTTGTTGTTGTTGTGCTGTGGGAATTATTGAACAAACAAGCAACATCACAAAAACCTTCTCACGCTGCAGAGCTGCTTTGAGTCGCCGCACACACCTGGTTAAAGGCTTTGGTTGGTTCAGGTCCCACTGCTGGTCCTGCACTGTGTTCTGTGTGTGTCAGCAACACACGCACACACACACACACACTCACACGCACACACACACACACACACACACACACACACGGCCTGTTGGCTGGCCTAGTTTGGGTCTCAGCAGTGGCAGAGCTCATTAAGAGCCCCTCTCTTTGTTCTCCACTAAGGATGTCTCTGTAGTGCCAGCAATGCTCGCAAAGCCTCTGCATCACTAACACACACACACACACACACACACACACATAAATACACACACACACACACACACACACACACACACACACACATAAATACACACACACTTGGCGACCACACACAGGACATACATTTAAGCCAGACAAAGTTGCAAAGTAGAAAAACACATCGTCTGAGACGAGCGAAACACTCGGCGTGTTCAGCAGCTCAAGGACACGCAGCACGGTGCGTTCATGTGCCTCCGTACTGCAGTGTGTTTGTGGTGCGTTTGTGTGTCTCAGGAGTCTGCAGGTGTGTGTTTCAGTGCTGTAGTGTGTTTGTGTGTATGTGCTGCAGAGATGCATTTGTGTGTCTCCATGCTGTGATGTTTTTGTGTCTCCGTACGTTGGTGCGTTTGTGGTGCGTTTGTGTGTCGTAGGACTGTGGTGCGTTGGTGTGTCTCTGAGTTGAGTATTTAGAAAGAGGAGTTCTGTAACATTAAATCCGCTTCTTTAATGTTCAGCTCATTAAGAACAGGAAGCGTGCTGTGTGCAGACCTCCTGAAGCGAGCTCACTCTATTATGAATTTTGTTTTCCTTCTTGTTGTTTTCTTACTTGATCAATTATTGGAGTCCTGCAGGCTCAGAGGTTGATTTACAATTTAGCACAAGACAACACCATTAAGATTACTTCAATAAACACAAAGGAGGCTTTTAATACTGCCTGTTTCCCGGGCGAAGGAACAGTAACGTGTTAAATGACTCAGTGTGGGGTAAAATCTGCAGCAAACAGTCCCTTATTATTTGTGTTGTTGTGTTGGTGGTAGAGCTGATTTCTGATTCATCTGTAAAAATATGAATAAGCAACAAATGCTTCCAACAAAGTCTGGTGCAAACTAATTAGCTAGTTAACAAGCTAAACATACAAGCCAGGTGTGGTGAGCACAGATCATCAGCGCTAACATATCAATAAATGAATAAACAGTGTGTGAGACGTGTTGACGGTCTGTTAGTCCAATAAAGCGCACACACAGATTATCTGTCTGATATTTACATGAACAAATCAGCACAAACACGGCCCAGAGGTTACGTTCAGTGACTGAGTTAGCTGAGGGGACACCTAGCAGACAGCTAGCAGCTCCCACCTGTCACTCAAAGAGGCCACGCCCCTAATGCTGCATCACTTTAAGCCTTAATATAATGTAAACAGGTGAGCTGTATAAAGATTCTCCCCGTACAGTTGTCATGAAGAGAGAAATGAGCTATAGAGACCCAAACTGTTTTTTGTACCAGGCTGTAAACATGTTTATTTCTGCTGTAAAGTTTAACATGGGGCTCTATGGGGACTGACTCACTGCTGGAGACAGCCTCAAGTGGACACCAGAGGAACTGCAGGGTTTGGTGCTTCCACATTGGCTGCTTGATTACGGCATGTTGACAGTAGAAACAGTTTGATGAAGTTGTCTGATTGGACGGCTGCATCTCCCTCAAACGTCAACAGGACGATTGTTTCGAGAATCAGTCAGGTGTTAAACGTCGTCTCTGAGAGCTGTGGCTGACAGCAGCACGAGGCTGCTTTAATAGATGTGAGAAAAAGTGGAAATATTTCAAACACTTTTCTCAGAGCACTTTCGTGGGCACATTTTCAAGGGCACAGGTAAATGGATTTAAGTAAGAAACAGCCTCGAGTCACGAGTCTGAGCACATCAAACAAGTGATTCCAACACGGCAGCAATCTGTGAGCAGATATGTGCTCTCTAACAGCAGCAGTTTGAGCACAAAGACACTGAGAAATTATCTTCATTTCTCAGGGGGAGCTTCCTGTGCTGCATGGTTAATTACATTAAAGATGAGTTTATATACGTACGTCTGATGGAAACTGTGCTCTCGCACTTTTAATTTCCAGCTTTATTTTCTCTTTCATGTGACAATGAACAAAGGAGTTTTTTCCTTCCTGCACCGCTTTTCCGCTGTCTCTCATTCATGCATGAATATTAAAAAGGCAGAAGAGGATTTGTTGGCTTTTCAGCTTAAAAGTTATAATAGAATCCAGAGAGGAAGAACAGGTGAGAGGAAATAATTCACAAGTTTCTCTGCATCCAAGGTTAGGCAGTTTGGATTTAAAAGAGGGATTAAAAACTCCGGAAGGACACAGCTGTGGTGAGATCAACTCCAGCTCCAGTTAAGTACAGGCACTTTGATCCAACAATAAGACAGTTTATTTATAAAGCACTCTTAAAAACAGGGTTACAAAGTGCTTTACACAAAACTAACAATGAAGACAAAGACAAAGGAGAGAGCCTACAACACAGACACACGTGCAGTTCATCAAAGACGTACCTGACAGACAAAGTTTGTTTTAAAGAAGAAGATTATGATGTTTGAGTCTTAGCTCCTTCAGGCAGGAGGATCCAGAGCCGCGGTGAAGTACGGTCCACAGTTAAATCTGCTCTTAAATCTGCACACAGGAACAGCTCGAAGGGCGCCTGAGGAGCGCAGACAAGAACCTAAAACAATCCATAAATAAAGCGATTGTGAGGCGAAAAGAGGAGTTATATGTTTCCCTTTCCGGCTGACTTTTCTTACCAGTGTGAGCCTGCTGGATGATTTGTTGTTAACTAAACAAGAGACAAAGTCGTCCAGTCTTCAGGTAAAAATAAGAAAACTTTAAAACATTGAGTTACTGATGATGAGACGAGGGATAGACAACTCCTCAGGTGTGTGCTGAAGGAATGGTTTCAAGACGTTCTCTGGACCAGCGACTCGAGTTCTTCTTAATCACTGGAAGGAAGCTGGTAGAAAAACATGGACATGTAACCAGACAGGCACCGTAAAGGAGAGACATCAGGGTATCATCTGCATCAATGCAATTCAAGTCTGTGAACAACATGACTTAAGGGAAGTGTACACTGTCAGCCATAACATCATGACCACCTGCGTTATATTGTGTAGCTCCCCTTTAGCCACCAGAACAGCCCTGACCCGTCGAGGCATGGACTCCACCAGACCTCTGAAGGTGTGCTGAGGTATCTGGCACCAAGACGTGAGCAGCAGATCCTTTAAGTGCTGTAAGCTGCGAGGTGGGGCCTCCATGGATCGTTCCTCAAGCCATTCCTGAACCATGTCTGCAGTGTGGCAGGGCGCATCATCCTGCTGAAAGAGGCCACTGCCATGAGGGAACACTGTCCCCATGAAGGGGTGGACTCGGTCTGCACTTCTACTTTTGCTGCCTAACACATCCCACCCGCTGACAGGGGCCACTGTAGAGAGACAATCAATGTTATTCACTGCACCTGTCAGTGGTCAGAATGTTATGGCTGATCGGTGTTGACTGCATTAAAAAAAGATCGGTCTTAGAACTGAGCCTTGGGGAACGCCGCATGTTGTCAGGGTTAAGGAGGTGTCACCTGAACAAACTGTGACACTGCTTGATATTATAAGAGGATCTATACAGATCTGGTCTCTGGGTTTATGTGAGCCCACTGAAAGTTATACAACAGAAAGAACTCTGCTGTAGACGGAAACCGCACCAATTAATTTGTCATTATGCCTCATTAGCCTGAAATGTGTCTTCAAATTAAAATGTCACAGAATAGAACTATAAATAAATAAACTGAACAGGACCCATTAATTTAGTTTAATGTGTTTGTCAGTGGCTCTTCAAGTATCACAATAAGATTAAAACTATTATTTAATGGGAGATCAACAGGACAGAAAAGAAGAAAGAGACGACATGATACAAATCTGGTTTTAGAATTTATTTTGCTCTGAATTAGAGAAATAATGAAAGTTTTAAACATCCAGCTGATGTTTATTCAGAAAGTGTAGTTAACTGTCAGGCTGAGGAATCAATGAAACAATTAATTAGTTATAAAAATACTTGATATCCTCATGTTCACTTCAAATAAAGCATTTATGAGCTTAAATGCACATGCATACAATGAGTTATTTATTATGTGTTCAATAAGGTTGGAAGAAACATGACCGTCACAAAGCTTGTTATCCAACCGCTCAGCATTCCTGCTGCTATCTGAAACATGAGGCCCAGAGTTCACCTGAGAGGATGTTCCAGGTAGTCCAGGACACCTTCTTCAGTCGTCTTAATCAGGACTTCATCGAGGAGCAGACTGGCCTCGGCTAGCAGCCACGTTTTGTAACAGCTCACTTCAGTGAACCAGCAGCTGTTTGGTTAATTGAGGCGGTCGTGATTGACAGCAGCATCCGGGATTCTCTCAGTGGAGTTTCCTTTGAATGTGTGATTACCCAGCAGATCCTCAGAGAGCAGTTTAGAAGGTGTTGGAGGGGAGGGGGAAGATGACTAATGAGCTGAGGGACAGGAAGTTGGTTGTGGGTGGAGAGAGCCGAGTCTGTAGACGGAGAAGTGGAGCCGATCTTGAAACCTTTTCTTTTGTTTCTTTATATTATTCTATCACTGAAGACCGTCGCTCCCTGAGACACAGAGGAGGAGACACTCACGCTGAAAGAACTCAGTCAAAGTAATCAAGTTTCCATCCACATGTTTGTTTTGTGCTCATTGAAAGAAAAAACTGAATTGGACTGCTTACATTTGGTTTTGCTATAAGAATTAGCATAGGCAAGGTGACCACAGAGATACACAAAACAACCACAGAGATACACAAAGAAACCACAAAGACGCAAAACAACCACAGAGAGACACAAAACAACCACAGAGAGACACAAAACAACCACAGAGATACACAAAACAACCACAAAGACGCAAAACAACCACAGAGAGACGCAAAACAACCACAGAGAGACACAAAACAACCACAGAGACGCAAAACAACCAGAGAGAGACGCAAAACAACCACAGAGATTCACAAAACAACCACAAAGATGCAAAACAACCACAGAGATACACAAAACAACCACAAAGACGCAAAACAACCACAGAGAGACGCAAAACAACCACAGAGAGACACAAAACAACCACAGAGACGCAAAACAACCACAGAGAGACACAAAACAACCACAAAGACGCAAAACAACCAGAGAGAGACACGAAACAACCACAGAGAGACACAAAACAACCACAGAGAGACACAAAACAACCACAGAGACACAAAACAACCACAGAGACACACAAAACAACCACAGAGACACACAAAACAACCACAGAGATACACAAAACAACCACAGAGAGACACAAAACAACCACAGAGACACAAAACAACCAAAGAGACGCAAAACAACCACAGAGATACACAAAACAACCACAGAGACACAAAACAACCACAGAGAGACACAAAACAACCACAGAGAGACACAAAACAACCACAGAGACACAAAACAACCAGAGACACAAAACAACCACAAAGACGCAAAACAACCACAAAGACGCAAAACAACCAGAGAGACACAAAACAACCACAGAGATACACAAAACAACCAGAGAGAGACACAAAACAACCACAGAGAGACGCAAAACAACCACAGAGACGCAAAAGAACCACAGAGAGATACACAAAACAACCAGAGAGATACACAAAACAACCACAGAGAGACGCAAAACAACCACAGAGATACACAAAACAAGCACAGAGACACAAAACAACCACAGAGAGACGCAAAACAACCACAGAGACACAAAACAACCACAGAGAGACACAAAACAACCGCAGAGACACACAAAACAACCACAGAGACACAAAACAACCACAGAGACACACAAAACAACCACAGAGACACAAAACAACCACAGAGAGACACAAAACAACCAGAGAGAGACACAAAACAACCACAGAGACACACAAAACAACCACAGAGATACACAAAACAACCACAGAGATACACAAAACAACCACAGAGATACACAAAACAACCACAGAGAGACGCAAAAGAACCACAGAAACACAAAACAACGACAGAGAGACGCAAAACAACCACAGAGAGACGCAAAAGAACCACAGAGACGCAAAAGAACCACAGAGAGATACACAAAACAACCAGAGAGATACACAAAACAACCACAGAGAGACGCAAAACAACCACAGAGATACACAAAACAACCACAGAGATACACAAAACAACCACAGAGACACAAAACAACCACAGAGAGACGCAAAACAACCACAGAGACGCAAAACAACCACAGAGATACACAAAACAACCACAGAGACACACAAAACAACCAGAGAGAGACACAAAACAACCACAGAGACGCAAAACAACCACAGAGACACAAAACAACCACAGAGACACACAAAACAACCAGAGAGAGACACAAAACAACCACAGAGAGACACAAAACAACCGCAGAGACACACAAAACAACCACAGAGACACAAAACAACCACAGAGAGACGCAAAACAACCACAGAGACACACAAAACAACCACAGAGACACAAAACAACCACAGAGAGACACAAAACAACCACAGAGAGACACAAAACAACCACAGAGATACACAAAACAACCACAGAGACACACAAAACAACCACAGAGACGCAAAACAACCACAGATACACAAAACAACCACAGAGAGACACAAAACAACCACAGAGACGCAAAACAACCACAGATACACAAAACAACCAGAGAGACGCAAAACAACCACAGAGATGCAAAACAACCACAAAGACGCAAAACAACCACAGAGAGACACAAAACAACCACAGAGAGACACAAAACAACCAGAGAGACGCAAAACAACCACAGAGACGCAAAACAACCACAGAGATACACAAAACAACCACTGAGATACACAAAACAACCACAGAGACACAAAACAACCACAGAGATGCAAAACAACCAGAGAGACACAAAACAACCACAGAGATACACAAAACAACCACAGAGACGCAAAACAACCAGAGAGACACAAAACAACCACAGAGATACACAAAACAACCACAGAGACGCAAAACAACCAGAGAGACACAAAACAACCACAGAGAGACGCAAAACAACCACAGAGAGACACAAAACAACCACAGAGATACACAAAACAACCACAGAGATACACAAAACAACCACAGAGACGCAAAACAACCACAGAGACACAAAACAACCACAGAGAGACAAAACAACCACAGAGACACAAAACAACCACAGAGAGACACAAAACAACCAGAGAGATGCAAAAGAATGACCGAAACAGGCGAAACAACCAGGTGGAGACCATTAGAACCAGGAGACGCTGAACTGCTGCAAGACGAGGATATCTGAACACAGAGAGAACTACAAAGAGACACAAAACAACCAAACCATTGTCTTATGTTCATAGCTGTAGGTAATTTGGGGTTATAAACATCAGCTACTTAACTATACTATGCATATTACGAAGAGTTGTTTATTTGGCAGTTATGTTTTACTCTGAATAAACCCTGTACTTTTTATTAACGTACAGTTTGTTTTGCCAAGAACCAGGGCTTTAATCTGAGTCTGAATACGTATTGTCCTCATTTAACCCCAGCTGTTAACACTGTGTAAAGCAGCTCTTTGGTCCCTCCACCTCCTCATTAAAGAGTGAAGTCTCCCCTTGTTGCATCCGTCTCTCCACTGACGGATCTTCATCATCAGTGGTCAGGAGGCAGACTTTAATCTGGCTCCTACTTCAGGATTCATTAGCTCCCGTGTGCCACAAAGATTCTTCACCTCTCAGCCGTTCATCCTCAGCTGCAGACGATCATTTAGGTAAACAGGCTGAATCTCTGACATCTCCATTAGCAGGCGTGAGATTCTCTGTTCTCTACTGCCCTACTTTACACTTCAGCCAGATAAAAAGGCTGTTTTTAAATTTAAAATCTGGCCTCATCCAGCTCTACCCCCTGATGCTACAGAGCTCGTCATGCATCCTCATCTGTGCTGTTTGCAGGCTTCATCTCATGAGTTTAACACCATTCAGCCGCCTGCAGGTGACCGTACAGGAGCAATAACTGGACTGCACACGGGCCACTGAGAACACAAAGCAATATTCTCCAGAGCTCATTGATGGTGTGTTATTTATCATTTCAGCGTGTGCAGGAAGGTCTCAGGAGCAACAGTCAGAGAGCAGGAGAGCAGCTGCAAAGAGCATCAGCACGTTAACAAGGTGAACAGAGAGGAACAAAGCTCAGGCAACAAACGGAGAGAGCAATCAGCGTCACCTGTTTCAGCTTTTAAAGCAGCATTTAGGCTCGTTTACAAAGGTCGGCGACGCGCTGTGACAGCTGAGCGCAGGACAGGGCAGGTCTGCTGTAAGGAAACTGTTTACTTCATGAGTGCATTAAAACACAAAGTAACATCACGTGAATGTGTATTATAGGTATGCATTACTGTGAGACACATTCAGTACAGTTTAAAACAGTCAATGATTTCTCGGCTGCTGTTTTGGAAGAAACGAGTTGTTGTTGTTTGCAGGATAATGAACTCAGATCCGATCATTGTTTGTGTTCTGGCCCGTTGTTGCATCTGTTTTTGAATTCTGCGGCGTCGGCCCGTTTTTTACAGCTGTGGAACAAAGAAGAGACTCTCTGCTTCTTCTGTCCGCAGGTCTGTGTGTGTAAATGAACTTTAGTTTTATTGTAAACATTTCTCCTCCTGCAGATCAAATCTTCTCACTGAGTCTTTCATTTGTAGAAAATGTCGCCTGGTTGAGAAACAAAATGATGTTTTTCAGAGCTGAACAACCACGTAGATGTTTGTGTCCTCGCTCATACACAGAATAATCTGATTCTGGTATCGGCTTTGTTTTCTGCACGTTTTAGAAACAGTCTTCATATTTGTTGGAGCACATAAACGCAGATACTCTTCTACATGTGATCGAGCCACATCGGGCCCAAACCGGCTGATAATGTTGGACCACTGGGATTACTGGGGCTCTACTTTTTGTGTTATTTGCTGGACACTCCTAATGTTCCTTAAATCAGCGTCTGTCTCTGATGGACGGTCGAACAAAGCCGAGCTGCTCCAGGAGCGGCCTCACGTCACCCAGCAGCACTGAGACAGCTGTGATTAAACACCAGGTTAAACACTGACCTCTGAACTCTTCATCAGTGAAAACATTAATATTCTTATCTTTAAACGTGAACTTGTTTTCTTTGCATTATTCAGCTCTGAAAAACATCTTTTGTTTTCTCGACATTTTCTGTAAATAAAAGATTCAATGAGAAGATTTGATCTGAAGGAGAAATGTTGTCGACAATAAAACTAAAGTTCATTTACAAACACAAACGTGTCGACAGAAGGAGCAGAGAGTTTTGGGGCGCTGGTTTGGCTCCACGTACAGGGGCTTCAGTCCTCGACGCACTGATCGCAGGCTCGACTCCCGGTCTGCTGATCCTTTGGTGCATGTCTTCCTCCACTCTCTCCTCCCCATGCTTCCTGTCTCACCTCAGCTGTCCTATCAACTGAAGACAAAAGCCCAAAAAACTCATCTTAAAAAACAGTTTTGCACGGTCTCTTCATTTTTATCCAGAGCTGTAAAACACTGGCCGACAACTGCAATCGCACAGCTACGAAGCGGACTGTTTCCATGAGAAGAAACGGGCTGCACATTCAGAAACAAACACAGCAACAGAAACGGCCTGCAGATGAGACATGCACCAGCATCTAACACAGCGAGGACACACAGGTGGATCCTACGTCGGAAGTGCTTTAACCAAAGGCGTGACGTGATTGGTGCGGAGGTGCGACGCAGATCACTCTGTATTCACACAGTTTATTCTCACAGCGCGGATCTACAGAACACATATCAGTTTAATGAGCCGTGATGGTCTGATCACACGTCACCACGTCACTACAGGATCATTTCATCACGCTCACATGAAGCAGCAGGAGGCCTTTTATTGATTATTTACTTTACAATGAAATCAATAAAGTCGCAGCTCTGTGCTGATCAATGTGCTGATCAATGTGCTGATCAATGTGCTGATCAATGTGCTGATCAATGAAAATGCAACTACATAAAAAAGACTCAGTAATCATAATAACACTGATCTGCACATGAAGACGATTTAAAGATTAAATGATTGAAATATTGAACAGAAGTGACATCACTTATACTCGCCCATGTTAAACAATATGCTGTCCGTCCGTCCGTCCGTCCGTCCGTCCGTCAAAGATACTTCAAACTTTCAGACTGTAAAGAAGCGTTTCGGCCTTTTGCAGAGCGTTTCCTTTACTGCATTTGTTTGTGACTTTAGCTCGTGTTTCTGAATCAGCAGCCTGTTTGGGCGTTTGGGCCGTTGCAGCAGCATTGCTCGTGCAGGCCGCTGTAATATTACAGGTTATATTCTGTGTATCACTGCTGCTGCAAGAGCACTTTACTAACAGGCTGAGGTTCTGTTCAGCGTGTAACTCCATGTTTTATTAAGATCTTTCTGTTTTTAAACAAACCATAATGAGCACGTCTCTGCTTCAGGCTCCTAATCTCACTCATGAACACTGACTAACCTTGTGCGGAGAGAACAGATCTTCTGTTTGCTGCTTAAAAGTCAAACTGTAAAATAAAAGACAAAAACCAGAAGGAGCTGAGAGTGTTTCACTGAAGGAACAGAAAGCTCTAAATAAGTAATGTGCACATGTTCTCGGTGCTGTCAGTGACGATGCCTGTTGACACATACATTAATAAACACTTTAAATAACGGCCTCCACCTCCGTCAGCAAGCTTTAATAGTTCACTAACTCTGCTGTTAGCGAGGGTGGGTGGTTACAACAACCAGCTGCTAATTGTTTTGACAACAGATTAATCAGCTCGTTCACTGTTAGAGAGCGAGTCTGCGGGCTGTTTGAACGAGCGAGACGCTGATTAAACAACTCTGTGTGTGTGTGCGTGCGTGCGTGCGTGCGTGCATGCGTGCGTGTGCGTGCGTGCGTGCGTGTGTGTGTGTGCGTGCCGAGGGCAGCAGGCGAGGATCAGTGCACATAAAAGAAAGACGTCCAGGGAATGAGATGAGAGCATGATGGCAGCAGATGACGGAGGAAGAAGCAATTTGAGGACGAGGAAATGGAGTGGAGCGGGGACAGATGAGGAAGATGAGATCAGATAGATGAAGGGAGAGGGGGCGCAGGATCAAACCTCCATTTATGTGTTTTCTGTGTGTGAGAGGACGGAGGGCAGCGTTCGGACGGAGGTTAAACCACCGTGTTCCTCTCTAAAAGCCCCTGTGAGGACGACTGTCTCTCATGTCGAGCTTTAAACGGCGTCTGGAAACTTTCAGCTTTTGATCTGTGAAGTTTTCTGCTGTTTGTTTGCAGAAACGGCGACACGGTCAATGAATCACCGCCTGACTCTTTGATTTCCGCCTGCTGTCGTGCTGCTGAGCACGTCTGAGGAGATATATGGAGATCTGATTTCTGATTGGGCCACAATGATCCATCACGCTGCCAATGATGTGTGGTGTTTGTCTGCTGTACGGTGTGATGTTTGCTGTTTGCTGGTCCATTAAACAGCTCGAGAACGGCGATCATTACCCTATTAAGTGTCAGAGTGTGTGTGCGAGTGTGTGTGTGTGTGTGTGTGTGTGTGTGTGTGTGTGTGTGTGTGTGTGTGTGTGTGTGTGTGTGTGTGTGTGTGAAGCATAGACAGAAATGAAGGCCAGTTATTTCTCAAAGGAGAATCAAACTACTTAAAGCAAAGACAACAGGAGGTCACTCATTAATACGTAATGAATATATTCATGTTGCAGGATACGCAGCGTCACAGACCTGAACAAGCCACAGGTGGTTGCTTTGCAGCCATTTTCAGGTGCATTCAGGAGCACACTGTAGATGACACTGAACACCATCTCTGTCTCGCAGACGTTTTGATCACACAGCTGATAAAAGTCTGTTTTTGCATCCTCAGGTGTTTTTATATCAGGGTTGGTCCTCCTCCAAATCCTAAAGGAGGAGCTTGTTCACCTGAAGGTGTCTGACAGGTCATAGACACCACAACAAGAACTTCTGCACTTGGAAACATATACCCCCATCCCACCGAAAGTAACGCGCTGAAGCAGGTTCTTCAGACCCGGAGAGACCCACTTATAAATACCGATTGTCTCTTTTCCCATTGCCAGTGAAGTATCCTCCTGTCGGTCTCTTTTCTGCTGCGTCACCGTCTGACGTCACAAACAGGAGACAGGGTTAGTAACCAGTGAAGATGTTACGGTGGTTAGGTCTTTATTGTCTCTGTTACTCATTCAGTCTGTTTATCAAACTCGGCACAACAAATCTGGAGCGATGTTCAAGCGCTGCTCGGACGGAGACGGGCGGAGTTTGTAGCTGAGATGACGAGGAGTCGCAGAAGTTACCGACGGAGCATAGCATCGCGCCTGAAAGGGGGCGGAGATTAGTGTGTCGACACAGGTTTTGTGTTCCCATCAGTGCCGATCGGAGCCGAGGAGATAATTACCCGGGTCTGCTGCAGAGTCATGTGACCCGGGTCTGAATGCTGATTGGAACCTTTCCCACTAAGCAAAGAAGCCGGCTGTTAGCGGGTGTTAGCAGGTGTTAGCGGGTTTTTTGACCAGTGGGTAAGCGCCTAGAGACGTATGATTAAAGCCTGCATGCAGCGCTGCTACTCAGCCTTCCTCCAAACTTTGCCCAGTGGTCACTTGTGGTATTACAGTGAAACATTCCACGCAGCCAAAAAAGCATTTTGCTCATCAATGTAAATATAGTTTGAAACTTTTATTAATCTCATACTTGTGACAGAAGCGTCAGAAAAAGAGTAATAAAGTGTTAAATGATGATAACGGTAAAAATCAAAGCTATACTAGCATATGTTAGCTCTCATACATTCATGGTTACAGCTTTAAAGTAAAGCTAGCATGAGCTAAAAGCTCTCTCACAATAACACAAACTAACCACTGACGGTCAGAGGGAAACCAGCAGCTGTCCTGAGAGGTTAAATCAGTGTTTTTATGAATGGAGTCTGGTGTGTGTGCAGAGAGCGATGTAACGTCTGTGTGTGGTTAAAACAATCATCTTCCTCTGTAACAAAAAGGTCTATCTCTGTAGGGATCCTTTCTGTCATGTTGTCACACACTTAGAATAACAATCTGAGCCTGTCAGTGGAAACAACAAGAACTTTTAGTGGACGACCTTTGACCCATCAAGGATTATGTTGCAGCCATTACAGCCTGTTTCACTGCTGCAGGATGAACACATCGACTGGAGACACTCACACCTGTCTCTTCCTGTTTGTCATTCAGCCTTTCAGTGTGTGTGGGTGTCACTCTGAAACAACACATGACACCAACATGTGTGCTTTAAACTCAGGGGTGTTTTTACTCCATCATGTGGGAGGAGAGAGGAGAGAGAGGGAAACAGGGAGACGTTAAAGACAAATGGCTTCTTTCCTGAGTCACCTGTCTCTGCATGAACAGTCAGTCTCTCTCACTTTTATAAGAAGAATGTGTCGGAAATGACTGAAATAGAAGCAGACAGGGCAGACTGAGAGGAGTGGGCGCAGAGAGAAAGTAACCACCAACCCTTATCACAAAATAAATGCACTCCAGACAGACTGTTGACATGAAGAGATGTAGACGAACCAACAGGTTACACTTGTAAACATCCTCAGCAGAATGACTATCAGCTCTTTAAAGTGAGAATCAGCCCTCTTTGTATCTCCCTCATCGAGATCAGACGGCGGATCAGGCAGGCTTTGTTCGGTTTGTCGTCTGGCCTCTCGGTTAACTCTTGGAGAGCAGAGAGAAGATAATTCATCTCTCTTTAAATCGATTTGATGCACTCATGAAAAGCTTTGATAAAAAGAAGTTTCCATTGATTTTTTAATCCCTTTGAGATAAACAATCTCAAACATCTGCGACAGAAACAGTCGAATTGAAAGTGTTTGCAGCATCAGAGCATGACAGACGATCAGAGCGCACACATTTGTTCTGTAAAAACAAACCTTTGTGTGGCAATAAAACAGCACAAAGTGTAATTATCTGAATGAGAAGTCTGCCGCTGACGGGAGGCAGGATGGAGTGTGGAGGTTTTGGAGTAATCTGCTCTGGGATTGGTCTAAGCTGTCCCTGGAGGGGGGGCTCATGCAGGGGGGCCGGCTGCAGGCGGCAGCATTAGACACGGGCCGCTCTCTGTACGGCGAGCTGGTTCCTTCACCTCTGCTCTGAGCGCCTGGTGGGACCAAAGCACACCGACAACCCGGCACTGAAATGGCTCTATCGCCTGCTGCTCGTGCTGCTGCAGCCGAGGATACTTCAAAGTGCAGCGCTCACATCACAGAGGGAGGTCAGGTGACTCCACCTCCGGAGGTCACAGCGCAGGGTCAGAGGAGGAAGTCAGGAGAAGTGAAAGCTTTTGATTTCTCTAAAGAAATCCTCTTCCTGTTTCTGGAGCCTGATCTCAAAGTGGTCCCTGATTGGTCAGAATCTTAACACTGATGAGCTCGTGCAGCATTAAATATTTAATGCATTAAATATTCTACATTTACAGTTAGCCTACAAAAACTCACTCCCTCTTTGTGTCTGCAAAAAATTTTTAGTTTGATAAGAGCAGCATCATGCAGGGCTGAGAGATGAAGCCAAAGCCTGCAGTTCCTCTGGTGTCCACTTGAGGCTGTCTCCAGCAGTGAGTCAGTCCCCATAGAGCCCCATGTTAAACTTTACAGCAGAAATAAACATGTTTACAGCCTGGTACAAAAAAAAAGTTTGTTCATTTCTGTCTTCATGACAACTGTACGTGGAGAATCTTTATACAGCTCACCTGTTTACATTATATTAAGGCTTAAAGTGATGCAGCATTAGGGGCGTGGCCTCTTTGAGTGACAGCTGGGAGCTGCTAGCTGTCTGGTAGGTGTCCCCTCAGCTAACTCAGTCACTGAACGTAACCTCTGGGCCGTGTTGGTGCTGTTGGAGCCTTCTGGAGATTTGTTCATGCACACAGTTTGTCTCGTGGACCTCGTCTCGTTCACTCGTCTGTGTCGACTCGGGAAGCGTCACGTCGCTCCGTTCTGTTCGTCACGTTTGGAGTTTTTTGACCTGACGACGACGTTCGTCCAAGTTTGAACAGAGATGTAATTATAAAGTCATTAAGAGAATATTATGGTGTGTCAGAGCTCAAGTAAACAACACACTCCAATTATGTAAATGTGATGGACTTGTTAATCAGAGGAAATATAAACACTTTCATATGTGGACTTCAATGATCAGATGCTAATTATAGATAATTAGATGTTTTGTATCTGAAGCATCTCTGTAAGGCGTGCACGTGTTCGCTTCAGGTACTTGAAAACAATCGATTATCAATTAATTAATTTTCTGTAGATAAAGTCAACGTTTCCTTCTCCCGCTGATAGAAACAGGCAGCACATTATTTCTCTTAACACTTTTGCATACTGTTGTATTTCTATGCGAGCGAGTAAAAATAATCAGGCCATGAGGGGATTAACAAAAAGGACAAAATGCAGAGCGGGATGATGCACGGTGTGAAATACGTGCTGAAACACTGGCAGAGCAGCTCCTGACCCGGCGTGCTGAATAAAACATGAGTGACATCCCGTCTTAAATCATCGTCTCAGATAAAGAGCTGCAGTTTTTACATTTTGTGAGTTTCATTCGGAGCAGACGATAAGAATAAAGTGCACCTCTGCTTCCAGGAGATAATCACATTCAGAATGATAATGCTGCTCTGTCTCACTGCGCTGTGGAGAGGTCTGCAGGAAGGATCACAACCGGGGGGCTTTAACACTGGGGGGTCCTCTACAGTTTAATGTGCAAAGATTGTGGAGAGGCTCGGCTCATTTAAAAATACTTTAAATTAAGATTAACTTAAAAAGCAGTTTGTTCACATGTTTAAGGACAGTCAGCGGTGCACATGGACGTTCATGTGTTGTCCGTGTAAAGTTTCCTCCAGCAGAGTAGGAGCAGTTATCTCACAGGATGCAAAGTTTAAATAGTTCTCTGACAGATGATGATCATTCAACATCAAAGTACGTCAGTGTGACGGTGGAAGTGATGACACAGGAACAAGGAAGTGCTCCGACTCCAGAACTTCCTGTCTACACTGGGACAATATTTTCACATGCACTTATATGTACTTTTTGTACTTTAATTATACCACTTTAAACGGTAATGACAGGTGGAGGTGTTCATGAGCTAACCTGATGGTGTGATGGCTAACATCTCAAACACACAGGCATCCAGACTCGTCTCAAAGCTAAACAACGCTAACATGTCACCACAGCGCACAGCGACGACAGACAGCTTCTTTACAACAAGCCTCTTAATTTATGAATGCTCCAGTTTGTGCCTGATCGCGCTCCGGCTCCTGGAAGACTATTTGTGAACTCAACCGAAGATAAAGGATCAAGTTTACTGAGGGTCCAGCCAGGAAGGAAGTCAGGGTAGTAAAACTCTCTGAAGGAGGCAGAGGATGATAAATACAGGAGTGCAAAGTGGACAGGTGAGGAATCGACAGATGTATCCGATTAGTCTTTTGATGATGAAGTTTCTTTCAGTTCAGCTCCAGGCCGAAGCCCTCTCGAGCGAGTCTCATGTTTTTACCTGTAAGATGCACGTTTATCAGAGTTGCCCACGAGGGTAGTCGGTCCGCCCACAGCGTCGACCAAACCTCGAGTTCAGTGTTCAAGTCGGAGTCCGAGTCACCAAAGAAGAATCTGAGTCGAGTCCAAGTCTGACTCGTTTAGGTTTCAAAATGCACAAAATGCTCTTCATTGAAGTGATAAGAAAAACCCAGACCGAACATCTCACACCCAGACTGCTCGAGTCACTTTAGAGGCTAACGTTACCGTTAGCTAGAGCTAGCTAACGATACCGTTACCAACAGTCCCAGTCACTTTAGCATCTCACTGACTTTTCTGGGCTCATCCTGCACAGACGTCTGTTAGGTTTGTCGTCTTCTCCTCGATGGTTCTTTTACATATCAAACATGTTGCTCTGCTGCATCAGCGGTAAAACCTTTAAAAGCTAATATGAAACAGATTTATTCTGCATTTTAATCACACGGCTGTTTGTTCAGAGACGACGAGATGAACAACCTACTAAAGGGTGAACTTTGAACCCAAAAGGGTCACTCTGAGACTTGGTTTCTGGTGATGGTCAGACACCATCACCTGTGTCTCCACCTGCGACCGTGTCTCTCCCTCACAGGTCAGACACCATCACCTGTGTCTCCACCTGCGGCCGTGTCTCTCCCTCACAGGTCAGACA
>NW_027211696.1:21257457-21284957 GCF_022749685.1 Semicossyphus pulcher | reverse complement strand
GACTGAGCGATCGAAAACATCTGCCGTCAGCGTCGACAAACACGCTTAGAAAGTCTTGATTTGTTTTGCAGAATGTGTGTCAGAGATGTTTGATGCAGGAAGTGAAACGTCGTACTGTGCAGACGCAGGCAGGAAGTCAGGATGGACTGTTTACAGCTGCGAGTGCACAGAACATTTAATTAAAAAAAACATACTATAAATACTTAAATGATGCAAAGTCAAAAACACACAAACTGATATAAATGCTACAGAAAGGACGATGAATCTCCTGTCGGGGCGCGCTCATAGGGCCAGATTTTGGTGAAACAAATTTAATAGAGAAATTATTTTCTGGCTGACTTTTGAGAGTTTGGAGAACTTAGGAAATGTTTGTCTTAAACGCAACTTTTGTACCACAGAAAGGAAACGTTCAGGCCCGATCAGAGGATAACAGCTGCTTCTTTAGCAAAGCTATCCACTCATATCAGAAAGCCATAAATCACTGAGAGTTGGGACAGAGCAGCAAGACGGAAAATAAGATCTGTGAAATATGATCCAGTTTCGCCAAATTTAGAGAGTTAGAGTTGTTTTGTTTTAGATTTTTATGGAAATGATCGGGGCTGTTGTAGCTTGTTGCTCTGGTCGGTCACTGCAGAGCTTGGATGCCGGGGGTGGTATTTGCATCCTGCAGCCCACCTGTTGATATGTTTGGAATACTAAAACACTCCGCTCAGATCAGGGAGAGATTTTGGTTTCGGCCTTATATTAAAAAAATCAATAGTCCGCCTCGTTGTTCAGCTCAGCTCTGGCTTTTTAACAGTTAAGAAAGACCACAATCCTTCCTGAACTTTAATCAGCAGCTCAGAGAGTCAAACATTAAACATGTTTCAGATGCCAGGAGACGATATTTCAGTGTTTATTAAGGTTTCTGTAAGACAGGGAGGACTTCTTCCAGCCTCTCTGACCAATCAGAGAATAGGGACAGGACCAATAGTGACCGGGATTCTGTCTGGAGGTTGGAGATAATATTTATCATAAAACATTATACATTATACTCTGACAGGACCCTTTTTAGTTCACTACAAATAATATATTTTCACAGTCAAGTATACGCACATTTACCTCAAGAGACATAACATTCATGTAGCATAATAACATTTAGCATTTTTAAACCTTGGTCCTATATTTTTTTTTTAAACATATTTTGAGGTGTGAATGACTAATAGATAAAAACAGTGTGTGAGTGTCTCCAGTAGATGTGTTCATCCTGCAGCAGTGAAACAGGCTGTAATGGCTGCAACATAATCCTTGATGGGTCAAAGGTCGTCCACTAAAAGTTCTTGTTGTTTCCACTGACAGGCTCAGATTGTTCTTCTAAGTGTGTGACAACATGACAGAAAGGATCCCTACAGAGATAGACCTTTTTGTTACAGAGGAAGATGATTGTTTTAACCACACACAGACGTTACATCACTCTCTGCACACACACCAGACTCCATTCAGAAAAACACTGATTTAAGCTCACAGGACACAGGAGCTGCTGCTCTGCTGCTGCTTTGATCTGTTAGCTTGCCTGAGGTCTGGTGTCACTCCGGTGTTTAAATGTTAGTTCTGATCCAACTCAATAATTGTTTAATAAAACAGAAAAACTAGCAGATTGAGACAACAACAGCAAATGGGGCCAGCAGCTCCTGTGTTCTGTGAGGTAAAATCTTTGTTTTTATAAATGGAGTCTGGTGTGTTTGAAGAGAGCGTCTGTTAAAAGACAGTAAAAACAAAGAAGACAAACAGTTTGAGATTAAAAAGAAGTCATGTATTAAATTGAATGGAAAGCTGCTGTGAACAACAATGTTTTCAGTCCTGATTTAAATGAGCTGTCAGGTTTTTCCACAGGTGAGGAGCGTAGTGTGTAAACGTGTTGTCCCAGTTTACCTGAGGGCCCTGAACGCCTCACAGTGAACAAATAAATGAGAGACGTGTCCTTCACACTCATCGACTCCATCTGTGTGCATGTTCACAAAATAGTTCAATAAGTGCAGTAAAGAAACGCCACGAGCAGGAAACACACAACCAGAGTTCTTCATGACAGTCTTCACATTTTCATTACAGCTGATCAGCGTGTACCAGGTGTGTGTGAGTGTGTGTGTGTGTGTGTGTGTGTGTGTGTGTGTGTCCATGCCTGCAGGTATAAGCTTCATACATAAACATCTGCCCTGTTTATCATCACTGCTGCCCCCCCCACCGCCCTCGCCCTCCCTCAGGCTGGATTACTAGTTCATTTACACACACACACACACACACACACACACACACACTGCCACGCTCGCCTGGTTTGAAGGTGGCTCATAATTGAAGAACATGTCTGTGATAATTAACCTTCAGGTGAAACAGAGCGTGTGTTATCATTAAACGTATGGCTGAGCAGCACTTTTTAATGACTACACACTCAAAGTGACGTCTGTGCTCGCTGACAGACACACACGTCTCTGCTCAACACAAACTTTGACTCCACTGCGCCCGCGTCTTTCCGGTCAGAGCAGGTGTGTTTAGAGAGAGGTGAGAAGAGGATCAGACATGTTCTCATGAGAGTCTTTGCTTCTGCTCTTTGTGTCGGTTCTTCACTTCAGCACGAGTACGGAGAAACATTCAGATTCATGCAGGGTTGTTCAGAGACGTCCATGTTCCACTTTCCTCCTCAGACTGTCCAGATGGTGAATAATGAATGATTTTGTGATGTCATGTATTGTCTGATCTGTCGCTAATCTATATAAACACATATCCGCATATGAATGAGTCTGCAGGCGAGGTCTCGGCCGTCAGAAGCTGTCTCTCCTGTTCGTTGTCTGGGTCGTTGTAGTGACTATCATCGATGGTCTCTGCACATGCTCACTTACTGTAAAACGATGGTTACCATGACGATGATGATGATGATAATATGCCAATGGTTTTTACTCAATGCTGTCTTTCTTGCGGTGAGAACAGTTTGCTTCCACACCTTAACTTCCTGTTCACCTGTGTGACCTTGAAACGCCTGACCTAATCACCTGACCAATGACCCAACAGATGTGCTCATGTCAACATCTAGTCTCCATTTAAACAGAGGCGAAGCGGCGGGGGCGGAACAGCACCACGCTTCTGCAACGCAGCAACGCTATTCAAAAACACACACTGGGGCGGCTTTACGCCGGCGTTGCTCGGTCCGATGTAGAATGACAAAGGTGGCACGAGGACGGAGCTTCGTTTCGGCGCTGAGGCGGAGCCGCAGAGTACAAAGGCTAATGTTTACACCTAGCAAGAAACAAACACACGTGCTAAACTGGCCGCTCCTACAGTAGTGTTGACTGACTGCACGTGAGTAAGCTGGTTTTATACAGGTGGCATTGTGGTGCAGTGGTTAGCACTGTTGCCTCACAGCTAGAAGGTTCCTGGTTAGAATCCCGGTTCAGACGTAGTGGGCCTTTCTGTGTGCAGTGTGCGTGCGTGGGTTCCCTCCGGCTTCCTCCCACAGTCCAAACACATACTCGTTAGGTTCATTAGTGACTCTGACCGTAGGTGTGAGTGTGAGCGTGAAAGGTCGTCTGTCTCTGTGTGTCAGCCCTGTGATTGACAGGTGATCTGTCCAGGTGCAACCCCGCCTCTCGCCCAATGACAGCTGCGATAGGCTCCAGCCCCCCCCGTGTGGAAACAGTCCTGGAATCCATCAGCTTTCTTTATCAATTATCTTTTAGCATATTTTTAGCATTTAGCTTTTTATGAATCTGTGCATGTGAGTGCATGTGATAGTCAGGTTGTAGAGGTCGTCCGACTCAGCTGTCGTGTCTCAGGTTGCTGGTGAGACTGCTAACATTCAGCTGTGCAGGGAACAGGAAGTCACTGATGCTGATCAGACACCTGGCTACACCAGAAGCTTGAAATACTGGCTGTTCACCCAGAGGCCATGCCGCCAACAGGTCAACATTATTCCTCGTTACTTGACATAAGTTGAGTTTCGGCCCCGCTCAGACCTCTGACCTGCTCACGCCTCAGATCTGCTTTAGAGCACGCTGACGTCTGTTTGTCCTGCTGGGAAACAAACCTGCATTAAACCTCTTCACCTCCACTCCTCACATCTCTACATACAGGTCAAACCACTTCCTGCAGACTCCTCTAATATGCACAGAACTCCCAGGATGCTTTGCTGCGTCTGCTCCTGTTAATGATGCAAAAAGCAGCTTCTCCAAATGTAGCTGCTGCCGGTGATCACAGACACGGAGCTGCCAATACCTCCGCCTGTTTTTAGTTTCCTTTCATCTCCCCTCAGCACCAATCTATGGACATTACCCTGAAATAAACTCACACAGTCTGAACTCCAGCCAGCGTTTATTTACAGACTTCCTGCAGAGACGTCTCGTCTTTTTCCCCCTTATGAACACGTGGAACATCTGCTGTTTCCTGCAGCACACGCGTGCACACACCCTGAACATGGCAGGTGGAACACTCGTACATTTGTTGCTCCACTTGTCTGTGTCGTCTCATGAAGTGTTATCTCCCTCTGTGAGAGTAAATTAGCTGAAGCTCTGCGGGACACGATGCCAGCGGAGCAGCGGGGGGGATAGCGCGTCACTGCTAAATGCCAGACAAATGCTCGGGTGGCGAGTGATTGCTTTAAAATCCAGGCCGCTGTTTGAACAGGACTGCAGTAAACGGGCGGCCGAGGCTTCCAGCACGCGGAGATTAAAGACAAAACAGCAGAGGACGAGAAGTTGTCAGTCTGGAGATCCTGGCACGGCACAGGCTGTTCCCAGAGACGCCGGTGGAAATGTCACGCCGCCTCTGAATGCAGCACGAGTGTCTGCTGAGTGTTTACCTGAAGGATAAAGGAAGTGTTGGCTGCTCTAATCCTCAGTCCATTTCCTGTTAGAGGTAAAAAGAAAACAAGCTCTGTGATTGACGGCTGTGGAGGCGATGCTAAGCTCGTGCGTCAGTGCTGTGTTTAGTGTTTGAGGAGTCGTGTTCAGACTGATGCTCTGTGAGGGGAATACAATCAGGACAGTCGTTTTTTATGTCCGAATAAACAGCCACACTTTGGCTGCTTCAATTTACTTTGCTTACTGCCCACATGAACATGTCACACATGGTTTATAACACACTGTAATGTAGCTCTAAGCAGCTCCCAGTGTTTATTAATGTACCTGTTTGAACAAACTCCTGTAAGAGTCTGGGCTGCTGTACATATGTAACAGACAATGACTTATAATAAAAGAGCTGCTTAAAGTACATTATAGTATGTTAGAAACAGTGCTGTCACTCCCAGCAGGTGAAATACAAACTGTGATGCTGTAGGCTGACATCCTGAATCGTGACCTTCTACTGGTTTGGATCAACCATTTCTGATTCAATCTCAGAAACTGAGGAAAGGGGGGCACTAATGATAATGCAGTGAAACCGTTGTTGACCGTTACTACACATTAATTAAGACTTCAAATGTTTTTACTTCTGCTTACAACTAGGGCTGCAACAACTAATCCATTAAATCGATTAAAATCGATGATTAAAATAGTTGGCAACGGATTTCATCATCGATTAGTTGGGTCTTTGTTATGATGCACGGCGTGCGCTGTGAAAACGTCACTGGGGGCAGCCAGCCAATGCCGCGGCTTGTGTAGCTCATGTGATGAATACAGGAAGTTAAAATGTCTCCGGTCTCCTCTGAGACAAACATGAATTATTCGGAGGACTCTCCGTTTGTTGTGCAGTGCTGATGATGTGTCCGCCGCGGTAGATCAGTGTCCGTTTACACGGACAAGCGCACGATTACGGTTTCTAACGTTCATTTAGAACCAAACGTAACGGACTGAAACTCCGTCTGTTTCCTCTCCTCTCCGCTTAGTGATGGGCCCACAGCCGGGCCGCTGGTGAAGCAGCAGAGGACAGTATCCTGTGGTAGTAAAGCTGTTAATAAGCTAACACCACTGGTAAAGCTAATTTAACGCTAACTCTTGATAAAGCTAACGCCCAGCTTCATTAAACATCACAACATGGAGAGAAAACTGACGGAACGTATTTCTGTCCGTCACGTTGTGTTTAAATGAACTTGTAATCGTGTGTTTGTCCGTCAGAGCGGACGCTAAGCTATCGCTAATTAGCTGAAATTCGGCTATCCTAAAATTGAGCTTTTTTTCTTTTTATCTGATCAATAATCGATTAATCGTGGAAATAATCGACAGATTAATCGATGATCAGTTGTTAGTTGCAGCCCTACTTACACTAAGAATGTGTTGTTAACAGCCAGTTATTACTGTGAGTGTTAAATAAGGAGGCTTGGTCAGTGGCTCGACACTTGATGCTGTAGGCTGCCATGTAGCATCATGACCTACGACCTTCTGCAGCACTTGTATCCCAAAATTAACACATTTTTTTGAGATTTAATTGTAATAAAAAGAAGCAGAAATAACTACATCATGATGCAGGTTTATGAAAAAAGTCTAAATTCTGTGGTTTTTTGAATGGAGTTTGGTTCGGATCAACCGTTTCTGATTCAATCTCGGCGTTTTTACGACCCTGCTTCATGTTACTTTCCCATATGTGACTTATGGACTTGTTTTCTGGTGATTCACATCTCAGTACTGATGTTGTATGTAGTGTCTTTTGGTGTTAACACCCTGACAACGATGATTGCTCCTTGTTGCAGTGCAAACACAAGAAAGCGGGCTGTTCCCTCCGACTGTTCTTACATTAACAACATTCCTCTGGTCCGACGGTGAAACGCTAAATGGGCCTACAAAACCAGAAGACGAGCTCGCTTTAAAGACTCTGATATTTAAGTTCAATGAAATACAAGAAAATAAAAAAGCGGCTTTTAAACAGACGTTGAGCCGCTCATGTATCAGAGGGTCTCAGCCAATCAGCTCACATCACAGCAGCTGCAGGCGGACACACTGATCACCATGATATAAACATCACGTAATATGTCAAAGGCAACACACACACACACACTCACACACACACACACACACACACACACACACTCACACACACACACACACACACACACACACACACACACTCAGTGGACTCATCAGCCTCCTAACTGTCACTAAAGTGTCTGAACATGTTGATACAACATGAACGTTTCCACACGATGCATCCATCAGTGGACAGGAACTCATTATGTGTAAAGATCATAAATCTGTTCGCTTCCTCTCTTACATGTGATTATCATGCAGACACACACTGCTGAAATACAGATGCCACACACACACACGCACACACACACACACACACACACATGTTCAACATCAAAACAAATATGCTGCTGCTGCTGTCAGATGATGCACATGTCACAGTAATGTATGTATGCTGTGTGGGCGAGAGCATGCAGATTTAATTCAGGTACAAATATAGAAAAACATGTCGTGAGATTAAACATGTGAAGAGTCGCACACAGGAACACGAGCGCTGTGAAGGAGACACAGGTGGAAACACGTAAACTCCAGGTGTGATCAGCAGCTGCTGAGATGTTCACACAGACCGCTCTCTTTCCTTTACTGCAGATATGATCAGATGTGATCGTTCAATTTAAACATTCGACTTTTTGTTCCTTTTTTCGGTTCAATGTCGTAACAAACTCATAAATCGGCCTTCACGAGTCTCCTGATTTACCTGTAAGACTCCTGTAACACAGCTGTCCACTCCTTTCTTCCTTCATCGTTTTTAACGTCATCGTTTTTAACATCATCATTTTTAACATCATCATTTACCGAAGCTTTTTGTTTGTCTGATTCTTTATCAAAGAAACAAGCTAATATAGAGTTAGCGTTAGCTCGGCTCAGACCCCATGAAGCCCCTCCAAAGAGCTTTAGACAGTGTTACCAAGGACCACAAGGTGTTAGCAGCCCGTCTAATAATGATATTATTGGCCAGTTTATAACCTGTTCACGTAATCTGACAGTGAATTGTATCTGTGTTATCTCGGCACAGACGCAGCCATGATGATGGTCTGCTCTGAGAGCATGTTGAGGAGTAACGAGTACGACTGATGAGGCTTCTCTTTGGGGGCTTTGATGTTGCATGTTGCCATAGCGAGGAGTTTGACTGACAGCCAGCCATCCAATCATGACAATCACATACCAGTGAGCTTTTTTGAGTCGTCCAATCATGATTCCCAGTTTGCGCTGCGTACATACCTGATAGTTAGACAGAAACTTTGAATTATATCATTTTATATTTAACAGCTAACATTCAGACTTATGAACACACGCAAGTCATCCGAGTCATCGTGTCAAGGCAAGTCTCAAGTCATTTATTTTTTGTCAAGTCAAGTTGCAAGTCTTCAAAACAGTGACTCGACTGGAGTCCAAGTCACCATGACTCGAGTCCACATCTCTGGCTTTAGAGACCCTCGTTTGTAATGTGACGGTTTGATTTAACGCTCGTAGTCTTTCATACCACGGCGTCTGTTTGCTGTAGAGAGGAGCAGTGTTGTTAAAGTTCACACTCACAAAGAGCTCAAAGATTAAAGTGAACCAGTTCACATTCATTCCTTTTGTTTCTGAGCTGCTCCGAGCTGCACCGAGCTGCACCCAGCTGCACCCAGCTGCACCCAGCTGCTCCGAGCTGCACCCAGCTGCACCCAGCTGCACCCAGCTGCACCCAGCTGCTCTTCTTCAGTGATGATTTCTTCTTCATGCACTCACAGATATTTTCCCAGATATTTGCGCGATGTGTTGTTTCAAACTCGCTGCTTGATGTGACGTTCGGCACAATTTGCATAAAAATGTGATTTTCTGGTTGGAATCTGAACTGATTTGTTCACAAAACTCCTTCAGACGTTCAGAAGAGTCTTCAGCAGCTGCATTCATTGTCTGAGTTGCTAGCAGCATTAGCCATGCTAGATGGAGTCGTAAAACACAGTGCTCGGCAACTCTCTATGAACGTGAGCGGCCGTTCACTGTCTCCAGAGTGAACTACGCTCGCGTTCTCGTTCATGAGCTGCGACCTGATTCGTTCAGTTCACCTAAAATATCTTTCATTCAGGCACACAAGAGAAACGCTGAGAGGAGGAGATCTCTGCACATTATCCAGCCTCTGGTAACAAACCTTGAGAGCACTGAAGGATCATTTTTAGTTCCTGTTTCTGTCATTATGTTGCTCTGCATTAGACAGCCGACTCTCGGCTGATTTTCCAAACGGTGGCTTTCAGACAGATTGAAAACAGTTGAACAAATGTAGCTCAGTAATCGTGAGGAAGATCATGGAGGCCTTCTTTTCCTCACAGTGAGCCACTTTCACACGACGGACCGAGGCGACATCTTTGAACACAGAGTCCAGTGTTCCTCCAGACATCCATGAAGCTGTCACACTGAGTCACAGCTGATGTAATGAGGCTGTCACCTTTTATAAAGTCCTGCTCCACAAATCATCTCATCATTTTATCATGATGATCCGTCAGGGTGGACTCCTGTCGAAGTACGGAGCTCTCCATGTTTGACTGAACAGGTTGAGTCCAAACCAAAGATTACAGGTGAAATATTTAAGTTTGACTTTGAAGAGTTTGAAGATGAAACCTTCCTGTTCCTGTTGATCGTCTGTGAGGCTGCATAGTAACGGAGCGTCTGCACGTCTCTTGTTTGTCGCTCACGTCTGCACAAACACTGACGTTGAATCGTCCGTCCCTGCGTCTCCTTCTCGACCGTCCTGATGTGACGTTCGGACGTTTGTTTGTCGCCTCGCTGCAGAGAGAAGTCGACATTATGAAACAGAAATCTGATGGGCTCTGACATGTGGAGCAACATGATACACGACTTTGTTTGTATATCTTATCTGTGTGTTCTTCTGTTGCTCACATTTCTTTGTTTGTGTCATGATGTTAACACACACACACACACACACACACACACACACACACACACACACTGCTTTAAATCAACACAAAGACAGGGACTCAGACACACAAAGAGCGTAGACCTGAGGCCACGGGCACTGCTCTACAGTTAAATGCCTCGTTCAGTGGCCCGTGCACACCTCGCAGTGTGTTCTTTCCGCTCTGCTGACAAACAGACGTGCAGCAGTGAGAACGTCTTCATGTCTGAGGACTGAGATCCGGCCCGGCTCGGTCACCGGATGTTTTATTGGTGATTTCTAGAACAATTTCCAGGAAGTTTAACCCAAAACCTTCATGAGCTTCATGTCCCTAAAATCTTTACAAAGTTTTGTAAGTTATGCTCGAGCTATAGTGGTTTTATTTCGGATCGTAGCGCTCTGTGTTGCCACCATGATTTAAGTCTTCATGCGACACAAGTACACGACACAGTTAACGTGGAACGTGCTGATTTTAAAAGACGGAAGCCTTCAGTTAAAAAGAACGAACGCTCTATCTCGTGGGTTTTATTTAAGAGGACGATGCTAACAATTTGTTTCAAAGGCTTGAGGCTGTTAGCTCTCATTTATACCTCCTACTTCTTTTTAGATGTACTTTTGTATTCCTCGTTTCTGCGACATGTTGCCTTCATATCTTTTGTCTCACGTGAGGCTCTCTGTGGTTGAAAGGTGTTCTCTGAAATATCAGCGTGCTAACTCTGACTGAAGCTCGTGTTTTACAGTTTTACAGCTGCTCGTGTTACGTTTCCTGACGATGGTTCAGGGACGAGGGGAGTAACCATGAAACAAAGACGGGAGGAGCAAAGGATGAATAAAGGAGTTTATTACAAACTAAAGAAAACACAAAGTCAGCTTGAAAAACCAACAGCAGAGAAGCTGATCCACATGTGCAAACATCACGACGATAAAGAGGAGACGGCGATGGAGAGGAAACACACACGCAGCCGGATGCCTCCTCTCTGCTGCTCTTTGTGGGCTGCTTCTCAAGTCTCTTACATTGCATCCATGCATCCCTCAGTGGCGTCTAATCCCTCCCACTCGCGATGCACGGAGCGACGCGAGGAGAGCAGGCGAGCAGAGACGAAACGAGGTGATTTCGCCTCGCTCCTCCTCGCAGAGAGAAGAGCTTTGACGTGCTTCTCAATATGGAGGCTCTGAAACTACCTCCGGCTCGAGCGAGGATCTAGCGAGGACGTAACACACTCTCTCACAGACCAAACTAAGAGTTCTACTCCAGATATAAATGTAAGGACCAGATGTCTACAGTGAAACAGGACTTCAGTCATCATGTGTCTCCCAGTCGCAGCACCAGCAGCCTGTTTCCTGACGTGTTGCAGAGTGAACACGACGTCTCCTCAAAGTCACGCAGAAACTTTGAGTGAGCCTGAAATCCTGAGAAACGTCGACAGCAGGGCCTCACACACACCTCGGCTGTGTGTGGTTAAAAAGACAAATGAGTTTCAGATTGAATCACAGCCTCGACGTGATCAAATCTGTCAGATGTGACACCTTTTTTTTTATATGTTACAGCTGTCACAACACACTGTCACATCCACATCACATCTGAGCCCCTGATGGCTCCGAACAGGAGCGAGAAGGAGCCTGATGTTTGTGTTTGTGTGGGAGAAACTGGGAGAACATTCAGGTTGTGCACTTTTGTTTCAGACGGCTTCATAAATAAATATCAACACTAAATGTTCCTGTGACAGCTGCTGGCTCAACGTTCCCGGACCCCAAACTACTGCTGTGCTTATTTTTACGGTGTGATAAAAACAGCACGGACAATTTGACTTTGACGATAGTTTACAGGTGGAGCCAGGTGTTCGTGTGTGTGTATGTGTGTGTGTGTGTGTGTGTACATGCTGAACACTTTCCTGTTTCCTTGTCTTTCAGGGGAGGAGTTTTACGAGACGTCTCCGTACGAGCCGATCCACTTCTCTGAGGAGTTCAGACACGCCTCCATCATCTCAGGTACGGCTCATGTGTGTAGATACTGTGAGTGTGTGGTTGTGTGTGTGTGTGTGTGTGTGTGTGTGTGTGGAGCAGATTGAACACGCTGACACACACTCATCAAGGTTGCAGCAGCAGTTAGTGATGGTAAACGTAGCAGATCGTCTCCCGCTCGGCCCGCTCGCTCCATCTGTGAACGTGTGAATGAATGCGTGTCTGTGTAATAACAAAGGTGTGTGTGTGTGTGTGTGTGTGTGTGTGTGTGTGTGTGTGAGTGTGACTGAAAGAAGCAGACAGCAGCACAGCCTCTGAAGGGCAGAGAGAAGAGCTCTCTGCAGACTTCTGCTCCTGTAGCCTCTAATATCAGCCTCAACCATCCTCTCGTGGTCCACTTCTCTTACACATGCACATTTATTTCATATTCAAAAATATGTTTGCATCTGTGATTCACTCGTTCACCCACCCCCCCACCCCCATCACTCCATCAGCCGTCCTCTGATTGGTCACACTACATTAGAGCTGCTGCACAGCGCGCTCTCTTTCTCCGTCTGCTTCACACACGTTTGTGAGGAGTGTTTAAATGTCAGAAGCCCCGAGCAATACATCGTCATTTACACTTTCACCGTGTGTGTGTGTGTGTGTGTGTGTGTGTGTGTGTGTGTGTGGTCAAACAGCTGTGAAATAGACTCGCAGCTCAGTAAATTGGGTTCTGCTCTCTCAGATTAACACAACACAAGTACAAACATGAGCAAAGCAGGAGAGCTGCAACCGATGCAACTTCAAAAGCACTTTCTCCCTCTCTCTCTCTCTCTCTCTCTCTCTCTCTCTGTATCTCTCTCTCTCTCTCACATGCAGGAGACAGCGTGCAGGTGGTGTGTGACATTTCATATTTTCCCATATCAGACCTATAACACCGCTGAAAACATGACAACAATCTGCACACGCCTGCGCATACATGTGCAGGATTCATGTGTGTGTGTGTGTGTGTGTGTGTGTGTGTGTGTGTTTGTTAAAGCTGTTTGCAGTGTGTCCATGTCCCTCAAATCACCTGTCGACTGCAATCTGAAAGCATGATGTGAAGATTCACAGTGGGAGAGCCGGGAATGCTCGGAGCAGATAAAGAGGAGACAAGAGAGAGGGAGCGAGGAGGGAGGCAGAGATAAGAGGATAATACAGCAGTGTGTTAAATAGCAGTGGCAGAAGAAAGAGCACTGGAACATTAAAGTATGTTTCAGACAAGAGTGGCGCGAATTGATTGGAGGGGAAGGCTCGGCGTGACAGAGTGTTTGTGAATATGGAGCTGCGTGTGTGTGTGTGTGTGTGTGTGTGTGTGTGTGTGTTTGTAAGAGTGTGTGTTTGTGACAAAGGGAGTTCCAAAAGTAGTTTGCAGACTTGAAAGGAGCAGGAGTGAAAGTACTCAACTTTTCAGGGAGGTTATAATGAGTGTAAGCAAGTCGGAGCTGCAGTAATCACAGTATTTCACAAACTGAATTCTTATTGTGACACTGAGTAATTCTGCTGTGTTCAAACCTGGGCTCTGTTTTACATTGCTGTGTTTAAATGACTAGGCAGAAAAAAGTTCTTATATGTCTTCAGTAGATGTGTTCATCCTGCAGCAGTGAAACAGGCTGCAATGGCTGCAACATAATCCTTGATGGGTCAAAGGTCGTCCACTAAGACACACCAGACTCCATTGACAAAAACAGTGATTTAAGCTCACAGAACAGGGGAGCTGCTGCTCTGCTGCTGCCTTGATCTGTTAGCCAGTATCTCTTACTGGGTCACACAACTATTGTGTTTGATCTGAACTTACAGGAAAGTAAAATAATACCACAAACATAATAACCGATTTAGATCAGCAGCTCCTGTGTCCTGTGAGCTTAAATCAGTGTTTTTCTGAATGGAGTCTGGTGTGTGTGCAGAGAGCGATGTAACGTCTGTCTGTGGACACACATCTACTGGAGACACTCACACTCTGTTTGTACCTGTGAGTCATTCAGAGAGTAAATCTTGCTGTTTGCTCAGCAGAAAACAGCAGACAGACACAGACTTTGGGAATATGGTGAAACATTCAGCAGCTATGAGACCCATATTTCCCTCAGGAGGTGGTGGAGACCAAAAACAGAGCTAAGAGAGAGAGAATATTTGAATTAGATTCAACAGGTGGACACAAAGACAACTCCATATGTTGCTTTTAACAACTGCATGTGTAATTAAGCAACTGTTTGTATATATCAGTTTAAAAGTGGTGATAGGTAAGTGTTTCACAGCTTTCATTGCAGGTTTAAAGTGTTGACATTCAACGTGTGAATCTTTACGTGAATACACAAATTAAATCCTCCAACATCAACATCCATGTTACCCATCCAGATGTCTTCCTCTTGTCTTTTTATATAACAGCCACCTGTAGCTCGGTGGAATAACATCAGACCTCCGGCAGGAATAGTTACAGAGCGAGATGTGTTACTTCAGACTCCCACAGGGCTGGAAGTAAAAGTCTCATTCAGATTTCCTCTTATAGACTGTGAGTCACTCTCTCTGCTGTTTGAATCGTGGGAACAAAAGATCAACAGCTGTGTCAGAAAATATCTGTCAGTGATAAAGAGTCAAAGCCGCAGGAGGCTGTGGACATAAAACACTGAGGGAGAGGAGTCAGACACGCCTGCTGACTCACTTTATTTCTCTCCTCACACTGATTCAAATATCAGAATTATGACCACTTATTGATCTGTTTTCAGGTAATCTAACCAGAGGCAGAGAGCAAAATCAGGTGGAAAATGTGGCTGATATTCTGGCACACCTGATGCTAACATGATTAGCATGTTGTTTGTGTCCTGCTTCTTAATCAGACTCAATCACTCTGCAGATGATGAGCGGCCTCATCTCCTCTCTGCTCTAAATAAAAACCTCTTCTCCTTCAGCTTCATCTTCGTAAAGGTCTGTTAAATCTGCATCCATTAACCACCAACGTTTGTTTTCACATCAGAGAGCTGAACGTTTGTCTGACGATGATTAAAGACGTCACAGGACGACGGCCGGCTTTAAGTATCCTCACGTCAGTCTGTGCTACGACACGATCAATGAGGGTCTGTGAGATCGTTAGGAGAGGAGAGGAAAGAGGGGGAGGAGACAAGTAGGTAAGAAAGGGGAGAAGAGGAGAGGAGGGGGGCGCAAAAAGTAGGGAGGGGAGGACACAAGGAAAGAAGAAAAGTGTGTCTGAGGGGGGAAAAGAGGAGAGTTGAGACGAGGAGAGAAAGAAAGGCAGGGAAACTATGAGAAGAGGTCTCACAAGGAAAGGAGACAAGGTGAGAGAGAGAAGACAAAAGAGGAAAGATGGAGAGGAGAGAAATAAGAAAGGAAACAAGAAGAGGAGGGGAGGCAAGGACAGGAACGAGAAAGGAGACAAGGAGGTCAAAGAAGAGGTAAGAGGACACTAGGAGAGATGGAGAGGAGAAGAGAGTTGTCACATGGAGAAAAAGGGGAGGAGGAGAGGAACAAGAAGAGAAGTGAGGATGCAAGGAGAGGAGACAAGTAGGTGAGAGAAAAGGCAAGATAGAACAGACGAGAGGAGAAGAGGCAAGGAGAGAAGGGAAGGAAAAGAACGTAGGCAAGGAGAGTAGACAAAGAAGGAGAAGACGAAAGGAGAGTAAGTTAGAGAGGGGAGAGGAGGAGAAAAATGAGGAAAGATGGTGAGGGGAGGAAGAGAGGAGTGAAGGAAAAGAGGAATCATTGAGATGATTGGGGACAAATAGGTGAGAAAGGAGACAAGAGGAGAGGAGGGGAGGACACATGGAAAGGAGAAAAGTATGTCTAAGGGGGAAATAGGAGACAGGAAAGGAAAGAGGGAGAGGAAACAAAGAGAGGTAAGAGAAGACAGAAAGGAGAGGAAGGAGGAGTTTAGGAAAAGAGGAAATAAGGAGGTGAGAAAGAAGAGAAGATGAGGGACAGAGGGAAAGGAAGAGAAGAGGAGGCGAGGCGACCAAAAATTAAAGAGGAGAGGACATAAGGATCGGAGAAAAGTATATTTAGGGGGGAAAAGAGGGGACAAGAAAGGTCAGAGGGAGAAGGGAGAAAGAAAGAAGAAGAACAAGGAGAAGAGAGGAGGCAAGGAGAACGATAGAGAGGAAAGGAGAAGAGTAGGTCAAAGAGGACACTAGGAGAGATGTGCCATGGAGAAAAGGGGGAGGAAGAGAGGAGAGAAACAAGGAGAAGAAAGGTGAGGACACAAGGAAAGGAAACAAGTAGGTTAGAGAGAAGACAAGAGAAGAAAGATGATGAGGAAGAAAAAAGGAAACAAGAAGAGGAAAGGAAGTAAGGAAAGGGGAAGAAGAAAGAGAGCAAGGAGAGGAGATAAAGAGGAAAAAAGGGGACACAAGTGACGAGGATAGAAGGAGGGAAAGAAGATGAGAAGAGAGATACAGAGCAGACAAGGAGAGGATTGTTAAGGAAACAATGAAAAGAGAACTAAAGGAGGAAAGGAAACAAGAGGGAAGGTGAGGGGAGAAAGAGATGTGAAGAGATGGAGGAGGGAAGAAAAGAGGAAACAAGAAGGACATACAAGGAGGTGAGAAAGGAGTAAATAATATTAAAGAGGGAGAGAGAAGGGACTGAAAAACAAGAAAAGGAAGAGAGTGAAGGAGGTGAGGAAAGGAGACAAAGACAGAAAGGGGAAGAAAGGATGAGAGGAAATGTGAGAGGAGAGCAGAAAAAGCAGAAAGCGGAGGAGAGCAGAGATAATCTATCCACAGGGGAGAGCAGTAAGACGTTTCCTACTGACACAGCTTCATCTGTGTGTGTGTGTGTGTGTGTGTGTGTGTGTGTGTGTGTGTGGACTGTAGATTCTGGGAAAAACAACATGGAGATTGTCCCTGTGTGTGTGTGTGTGTGTGTGTGTGTGTGTGTGTGTGTGTGTGTTTGTGTGTGTTTTCTTATATTTCTGCTCTCACAGAAAGAGACGACACTCTGCTGCTGCACTCACCCTGACAGCACATCTTTGTGTGTGAGTTAGCTTCAGGCTAAACATTTGTTCTCTTACTGCTGAATTTAAAACCTTTTGTCATTAAACATCAGTTAGCATCATGGATCATGTCAGCTGAAGTCACTCCACAAGTTAGCCACTAACGCATCCACTCATTTAGATTTTAGTTAGTGAACTCTGACGAGCAAGAAGGTTAGGGTTCGCAAGCTAGCTGTAACTTAGCTACGCTGCCTCAGGTGTTGTTGCTTTATAACAGCTGATAAAGTCATTAGCAAACATCAAGCTAGCTAATTAATGTACTCGATCAGAGCCGGGAGTCTGGATGAATTATCTTCTCCAACCAAGAAAGTTGCTTTGTTTGCTAGCTAATAAATCTTTGTGTGTGCGCAGAAGCTAACATTAGCTAACAAAATCAGACAAAGGATGCACCATGAATTTGATTCACTGACAGAATCGGCCCTATTTTCTGTCTAGACGGGCCTCACTGAGTACACTTTAGGTGCTTTTTGTTGAGGTGGTGTCACTTGTTTGTAGATGTTAGCTGACTCATTTCTAAGCTAACGTTAGCACTGTCAGCACAGGAAGGAGGCCAAAGAGTGGAACGTGGCCAAGTACATTATTCCTCAGACTGAAACTGAGAAGGACAGGAAAGGTCTCGTTTTTTTTAAGTTATATTAAATTCTATAAAAACTCCCCAGTTTGGGATCAGTGAAGTATCAGTCAGTACGTCTATCATCCCTTCTGTTTTTACTGTCAAAGTTAGTTTCTCTCAGAACTTAAACTATTTCAAATATTAAAACTGCAAGTCACCTTAAGAAAGCACATCAAATATAACCCTCTCCGTTTTCTTATATTTCTCTAACTTGAGGTTTTATAAAGATGTCTGGCGTTAATTTTGCTGCTTCTCTCTTCTTCAAAGTCACTAAGAAATTAAGACATTACTTTTAATCTCATCTAATTTCCGTCGAGGTTAAACTTCAGGCTCTTTGGGATTAACGGTGATTAGCTAAAACATTTAAACCAATCCTGGCAGCAGTGCAGACGGGCTGAATGAGAGTGATGATCCTCCGGAAGCAGCTTCAGAAACAAACAGAGGAACAGACATGAAGACGGATGTTCGCTTTAAAGATTTCATGTCGACAGGTTGTGAGAGACGAACATCCTCGTCTGTATTCACAGAAAACATAAAGCTGCAGTTTGTTAACTCTGAGGTCAGACATGAGACGACAGTGAGAGAAAACTATGCAAACAGCTCCTTTAATGGGCTAGATTAGGATGAACACTTGGATTAGGATTTGGGTTAGGATTAGCTCGATGCTACATGATGCAGTTTGAATGCAGTTTTAGCGTCATGCAGTTGTCTTGTCTCTCTTTGGGAGACCGCCCAGTGAACATCATGAATGTGCTTTAATTTAAACCTCCACAATTTTGAGGAGAAACAGAAACAAAACAAGATCAGGCGATTTCACTTCAGTTTTTAACCTACCTACAAGAAAACGTTTTAATCTAACATTCAAAGAACGTTTTAAGGATGTTTATCATTTCAAATAAAGTTCTTGTAACGTTAAAACTTAAACTTAGACAAAACGTTTGAACTGCGACATCCTGAGGATCTGTTCAGGATGTTGTTGAGGCCGGCGACGTCAGAACGCCTTCTATAAAACATGGTAAAACAAAGGTAGAACATGCTGACTGCAACATGCTGAGGATCCTTTCAGGAGGTTAGCACGGCCTGAACTATCAGAACGTGATTTATAAAATGTGACACTGCAACTTTCTGAAGATGTCTTCAGAGAACGTTCTCCTGCTATTAAAGGAACATTCTGGGAACCAGATAAAAACTTCCCGCTCAAAACATTACCAGACCATCGCACGACACATTCTCAGAGCTTTGCTGTTTTTTCAGTAAGTGAAGTGTGTGTGTGTTTTGGTTAGCAGAAGTGGCTACAGCGGCTCCAGATGACATCACCATTGCAAGATGGCAGCGCCTATCACAGGGAGTATTTTGGCATCAATCCCGTACAATGAGAGCAGATGGAGACGTGTTTATATACCGTCTGATAAAGACGGTTAAAATGAAAAGTGGAGCGTCACACTGACATCATATATCAGCACTATTAATGCTTATATCTGTAGAACACATGACAGGCAATGTTTACGCTTCTGGTAAAGAACAGTCTGACAGTCTGGAGAGACTCCCCTCGTTGTGCACAATGCTTTTATTCTGATGCGTTTCCAGGGCAACTGTTTGATTGATGAAGTCACCTGCGAGGGTCCTTAATGACGCCCCTGCTGACGGAGCAGCGGAGTCATAAGAATCTCGCAGGCCACGAGTACATTTTGTTCACAACAACATGTTACAGGCGTTATCTCTTCTGGTGCCATCTCTCTACCTCGCTCTCTCTCTGGATTATGTTCCGCCTCTTCTGCTCTCCACATGGACTGTTTTTCCTGCATGCAACAAAGCCTGCTGACACGTGATTGGTCAGTATTACTCGGACTACAAACAGAAATCCGAACACTTCCCGTACCAAAGTCTCGCCCCAGAAATTCTACATGTTTCTGCAGAATCTGTAAACAGAGATTAGAAGTGAGACAATCAGCTCTGCAGGATGATCAGTGGCTCAGTGGTTCATTGACAGACAGAGGCTTACCTGCGTCGTTCAGCTGTGCGGCTGCAAAGAACTACTTTTAATTATCAGCTCATCTGCTGATACTTTTCACAAAGAGCTGATTATTAATGTTTAAAATGCAAAACAGATGCACATCAAACTGAAACCCTCTCGTTTCACTTTTCAACTTCTCAAAGAACATCGTTTGTTTCTTCTCTGTTTGTTTGTTTACTTTTTGTTGTTGTTTATTTCTGTCTTTATTATGTGTGATTATTTAGTGACTGACTTGTCGTCCACCATGTTTTCTGTTGTTTTCACATTTCAGCACAAAAACAATGAATAATATAAAATGCAACAAAAGGGAAAACCCTGATAGAGATGTCACCTTCTGTCCTGATTACCTGTATGCTGTTGTTTTGTAAACATGGTGCGTTCAGGTGCCGTGCGTCCAACACGAGTGTGTGTTTGTCCTCCTGTTCTGCAGCTTTCAGTGTGTTACTAACAGGAGGGAGCGTCTGGCCCTTCGGTTGTTCTCCACGTCTTCCCTCGTTCTTTTCACTTTCTCTCTCTGTCACAACTCGGCCTCTTTTCTCCCCCCCCCCCCCCCACTTCCTCCCTCCAGTTCTGCTTTTGACCTTGTTAAATCATGTCTCGGCTGTGTGTGTGTGTGTGATGGAGAACGGACGCTGCAGCACACAGTGTTTTAATAAAACATTGTGTGAGTGAGGGAGTGTTGTCTCTATGTGTGTGTGTGTGTGTGTGTGTGTGTGTGTATGTATGTGTGTGTGTCTGTGTGTGTTTGTGTGTGTGTGTGCGCGTGCGTGTGCGTGCGTGTGTGTGTGTGTGTAGACCCCAGGGCAGGGCTTTGTGTGTTTATCCTGTTGAGGTTGTGTGTGAGAAAGATAACAGGACGACCCAGGGCAACTCTCTAATTGGCCCGCTCTCCTGCCCTGGATACTCGCTGTCTTTCTCTCTATATATATCTGTTCCCTTTCAAACATCTTCTTCTTCTTCTTCTTCTTCTTCTTCTTCTTCTTCTTCTTCTTCTTCTTCTTCTCCTTCTTCTCCTTCTTCTTCTTCTTCTCTGCGGTGAGGTAGAGCAAGCCAGGCGATACATTAAAGACGGCGAAGAGGAGAGAGGGAGGATGGCGGAGATGAGAGAAGGTGCCTCGGGTTGAGAGGGTTAAACTGTGAGAGTGACGCTGATGGAAATAGGAGTCGAGTCTATTTGAAGACTGTTGTGTAACCAGCTCGTGTAAACGCAGCATTAGTGCGTCTTTTCTTCACTGCGGTTTAAATAAACTTCATGAAGAACCATGAAGAAGTTTGACTGTTGAACCTGCGTCCTCGTGCCTCAGACGTTTGTCTCTGGTCTCTGCTTGTTTGTTTGAAATTCAAATGTTAACCCCAGAACTCAGAGACGGATGCACTCTCTTGGCAGGTTAAACATTACGACCTCTCATGTTACACAGTGTGAACCTGAAACACTCATTAACCAGCAGCTGAAGTCTTTATTCTGACATCCTCCAACTGTAGCTGCACAGAGCTGCTCACAGCGTTAAGCTGAGTGTGCTGCAGGCGCAGGAAGCCTGTTTCATTCCACACGATCAATAAGCCTGGATGAGAGGAGGTATGAACGGCTCCTCAGAGACCAAACATGCTCTCTTAACTGACTGCATTAAGACAGTAACACTGAAGAGTTTATTTATGTAGTGGAAGCACATGTTTCCAGACCGTTCCTGAACACACCATCAAATGTTCTGTATAACAAGTACTCTACAAACCTCGGCGGCGCTGAGCTGCCTTCATTTAGCTTTCTGGACATATGCAGGTAAATCCTCGTGCATGTTCTCTTGCTGTTCTGTCTGGCTTCAGAGTGGCTCCGCTCGGAGGAGGAGAATGAGAATAACTCTGCCATCTGTCAGGAATGAAGATGTAAAGATATTCCACCAGCTTTAGCTGAAAGGACGAACGGAAACAGTACATCATATCTTTAAATTACATAAATCTGGGCCCTGGAGGTTCTGCCTGCCGGGATCCTCCTGAGAGAGTTTTTAAGCCTCATGCAAGAACCACAAATGTTTGTCTTAAAGGGGAATACTGGTGTTATTAAACCTGGGCCCTGTGGTGACATGTTTGGGTTTGTAAATGACAAATAGGTACACATATTTTGGATTGCTCAAGTGTTTATCCTGCAGCAGTGAAACAGGCTGTAATGGCTGCAACATAATCCTTGATGGGTCAAAGGTCGTCCACTAAAAGTTCTTGTTGTTTCCACTGACAGGCTCAGATTGTTCTTCTAAGTGTGTGACAACATGACAGAAAGGATCCCTACAGAGATAGACCTTTTTGTTACAGAGGAAGAGGATTGTTTTAACCACACACAGACGTTACATCGCTCTCTGCACACACACCAGACTCCATTCAGAAAAACACTGATTTAAGGCAGCCAGGTCATCTCGAACCCTCCGCTGCCTCCTGGTCTGTGTGACTCTCAGTGGGAGCATCAGTGACTAAATGAACATCATGCTGTGTTGAAGAAGACTTGAAACTAAACATAAACTCATTAATAATAATTATAATAAATCAAGAGAGAAGTTGGACCATTTTCTCATAGACTTCTATATAATCACACAAACCAGCAGAGTTCTGGCCATGTGAAAGAATGCAGGTTAAAGACACACCTGCAGCTCCACAATCTATCTTAAGTCCAACTAAACACACTGATTGGCTGATCTTTAGTCTGACCAATCAGCGGAGAGGACAGATTGAAATGTCTGGACCCATGGGAAATATCATTTTATAACCACTAAATAAATAAGAGACAAGTTGTGATAAACTGGAATAATCTTTCCAATAAAGTCTGGAACATCGGCCTCCCACATACTCGATGACTTCTTAAATCTCCACGTCAGCGCTCTGACTGATGGCGCTCCTTTATTTATTATAATTTGATCTAACAGCCAGCTGCTGTGCACCCAGACGCCTGCCTGAAGTTACTGTTTGTGACTAAACTGATTACCGCTCATATTTTCTCTCCTGTCTCGTCCTCCTCTCTGTCAAACGTTTTCTGCACTGCTGGTTAAATGAGAAGCTTTAAATAGCCGACAGTAGATCTCGCCAACATCAGGCAGACGGCCCAAACTTTCCTGACTCCTCTCTCTGTGGAGATGAAGCATGGAGACGTTATTTTTACTGCTCACCAAAAAGTTTAAAATTGGATGAGACTCCCACATCTTAAACTCCTTTTTAATTCATTCAGTTTATGAGGTGCAAAGTCGTGGAAGGCGGTCTGTCCAAGCTCAGTATCTACCCGAGGGGTGAGTGCAGTTTAACAGGCCTGAGATCTGCTGCGCTGAGCGGTGGGTTTAAATGAGAGAAGTGATGCACTGAGGCAGCTGCTGCAGGAGACCTTTATAAATAATACCGATGTAGTTTCTCTTCTTGTTCCGGTTTCTTACAGAACACAGTGGTGAGGTGAGGACAACAGTCATCTCCTGTGATAACTCACAACGCACAAAGACACTGCACCACATCGTTTCATGGTGCACTGAGCAGCGTGGCAGCAAAGCATCTCTTTGGTCAACCCAGTTTTATCAGAAGCTATCTCACCAACATCCCGTAGATTTCTATGATCCAAACTTTAACTACACATAAGTGTATTTAACTGTAATGATTGGTTATTGAGAACAAAAGGAATTACTCGAGTGTTCAGGCAAAGCTTGAGATTCTGCAGAAACGTGAAAAATATATAATATAATAGGAGATACAAGCGGAGACAAGCGGACAAAATGAGTTTCCTCTGCAGGGTGTCCGGGCTCAGCCTCAGAGAGAGGGTCAGGAGCTCAGACATCCGGAGGGAGCTCGGAGTAGAGCCGCTACTCCTTCGCATCAAAAGGAGCCAGCTGAGGTGGTTCGGGCATCTGGTTAGGATGCCTCCTGGGCGCCTCCCTTTCGAGGTTTTCTGGAACTGGAAAGAGACCCCGGGGCAGACCCAGAGCTCGCTGGAGGGATTATATATCTCACCTGGCCTGGGAACACCTCGGGATCCCCCAGGAGGAGCTGGAGAATGTTGCTAAAGAGAGGGATGCCCGGGCTAACATGCTTAGCCTGCTGCAACCGCGATCCAACCCCGGAGAAGCAGAGGGAAATGGATGGATGGATGGGTGGATGGATGGATGGATGGATAGATGGATGGATAGATGGATGGATGGAGCTGAAGAGTTGAGGAGAAGCCAAATGCAAACAAGACTGTCATCTGCATGAAAGCTGATACTGTAAGTCTTATTGAGGCGACTAGAACCTTAATTGATATTTGTTCCGACATCTGAACGGACCCAATCATTTCTAAAAATACATATTCATTAAATTGATGAAACCTGGTGAGTCTCCCTGAGAGGAGAGAGAACTGAGATCAGTCCAGTTTTGGAGATGAAACCTTCGACTTACTATCCGTTTCCAAAACTAAACATGTCTGCCATGTCGGTAACAAGACCCTTTTTTAACCCATCTTACTGTTTGATCTTTTTTCTAATCTTATATTACTTTGCTGTCCTTCATTCCTCAGGCTCGAGAGTAACAACAGTCCGAGATGTAACCGGCTATGCTTCACGTTTCTGCGCTTCCTTTGTCCACATTCTGCTTGAAGGAAGCCCAGACAGTGAAGGTTCTTCTGGCTTTGACCGGATCATTGCTTCTCACAGGTCTTATCAGATCCACTAGGGTATTACACATACAATCTGTTTGGGTCCCAGGTCCTGGGATCCAGGTAGATCCATGAATACCTTTAGTAAACTTTAAGGGACCCAGCACAGACCCCTGTGGTACCCCCTTTTTATGTGTTAGGATGCTTGTTTTCAGGACATCCCTACAGATACTGAGACAAATAGACTCAATCACTTTGGTTTCTCCCTGTCCTTTACTTTGAGCTGTTGTAACAAGTGAATTTCAATAAAGTCTCTCTTATCTTATCTTATCTTATCTTATCTTATCTTATCTTATCTTATCTTAAATAGTATGAAACCACTTCTGAGGAGTCCTAACTCTACTTCCTCTATACGTTCTTCTTGTTATTTACAACCACCGGAGCTGCTCTGTGATAAAGTGATTTCAAAGAAAGACAAACTTAAAGATGTTTGCTAATAATTTGGTGGCAGAAGTTTAAATAACAGCCATGAGATAAGCTTTGTTACGCCCCGTCTGGAAAGGACTCAGCGTCCCTGAGTCCCAGGCAGTCACAGGGACAGATTGCTGAGGTTTAACAACAGAAGTGTTTATTTACAACGAGTTTCAAAGAGATTGAGGTGAGGAGCGACTTCAGGTTGAATAAAGGGCAAGAACTAATCTGACTAAAAAAGATCTCTATAAGACGTGGGATTTAGGAGCAGTAACGTGTATCCTTCCTCTTCTCCAAATATGGTCACTTCTTGCTCCAAATAAACAACAAAACAAGATGGTGACAGCTTCAATGCTAACTCGAGCCACAACAAACCAGTGGGAGACCTAACTGTGGCTACACGTCACGATCTGAACCCAACAGGCATGTCTCATCTGTTTGTGAAACACAGGGCGACAGTTACAGTGAGAGACCTGTTTGTTTGTGATGAGCGTGTTTCTACAGAGAGGAAAACACGAGACACGAGTCTCCAGAGGAAGATGTTTAGTTTCATTCAGCAGCAGATCCTCAATATGGAATCAGCTTCCTGGAAACACACAGCTACACTGTTATCTATACAGCTGAGGGCTGTGTGTGTGTGTGCGTGTGTGTGTGTGCGTGTGTGTGTGTGTGTGTGTGTGTGTGTGTGTGTGTGTGTTGTAAAGTGCCAGGAGATGTTTGAATTTGAAGAAAAATATGTTCCATTTGAGGAGACTTTGTCAGCTGTAATAAAATGCTTTAAAGCGCTACAGTACTTCTCTTCCTGTAAACTGGAACGTACGGAGAACCAAAGAGACTGAGCGTGTGTGTGTGTGTGTGTGTGTGTGTGTGTGTGTGTGTTCAGTCAGACGAGAAGCACCAAGGTTATCTGCAGGGGAAGCAGCACAGTGTGAAGCTCTGACTGAACGCACTGATACTGCACACAAACACACACGTGTTGTATTCGTGTCCATATTCATATTTAATTATCGGTGACATCACAGACGGAGGTGATGACAGCTCTCAGCGGTGGCCTCTCTCTCACCCCTCTCTCTCTCTGATGAATTCAACCATCTCGAGTGTGGTAATATAAAGTTTGCATTAGTTTGAGGGTAAAAAGATGTCACACTTACGTCACTAAGACTTTGAGTCAACGTGCAGATATCTCAGTCTTGTACGAGACCGTCCACAGCAAGACAGATCGTCTGATATCTACATGAACAAATATGCACAAGCACGGCCCAGAGGTTACGTTCAGTGACTGAGTTAGCTGAGGGGACACCTAGCAGACAGCTAGCAGCTCCCAGCTGTCACTCAAAGAGGCCACGCCCCTAATGCTGCATCTTCAGTGTTGGCTTCATTTTTGAGCTCCAGAGGGTGGGCTTATATTAGTCTGATTAGCAGGAGATTTTGTTCAATTCAAGACACAATTATTGAATAAATTTGCAGTTTATGAATATTTTTATTTAATTTAATTCTTCTCTTAATTGAAGCTCTATTTTTGTACCAACTTCCTGTAGATGTCCAAACTGAGGCTTTGGCTTCGCTGTGTTTCCATCCAGTTTCATTTGCATGTTAGAATTGGATTAAAACAGTTTAACAGTGTCTGCTTTTTGCAGTGCACGAAACATTTAATACTCTGCCCTCTAACAGAAAACATTCCTCAGAGTTGTGACTGTTTAACAGATAAAAATATGTCATAATAACTCCTCATATAGTCGAGTCTGCAGCTGTAACTCAGGGAAATGCCATCATGTCACGCTCTAAAGGGCTCTCTAAGGTCAAGGTCACAGCTGTCTTTCCCATTAGTCTCGTCTAATTGGATGTGTTGGATTAGAATGAAATGGTGTCCACATGTGATGTGACATTCACACGTGTGATCAGATCTCACCGTGACTCTGCAGCACCTCCTCCTGCAGGAACACCGCCCTGTCCCTTCCTGCATGTGAATGTGTTTGTAAAGTTAGCAGATGTCTTCTCAGCTCTGCTGTGTGTAGAAAGCTGCTCCTCAGTCCGACTCGTGCTGCTGTTAGACTTCAGAGTGAAGTTAGAAGCTCGTGTGTAAAGTCACATGTTGACGTTTTCCAGAGGTTTAAAGATCATTCGAAGCACTGACACACCGACTGTGCAGATATCTGTGCTTTCCCACCAGACGTCCCGTCTCCTGCACGTGCTCTCCATACAGATACAGATCACCACTCCAGCTGCAGCTCATCTCACCTGAGCAAAAGGAATCTGTACGATAGTGTTCATAAACCTGTTTGTAGTAGCACAGAGCTCCTCACCTCATCCACTGAAACACACATGCAGACATGTTCGTCTTTCCCGTTGTGTTGTCTGTTGCTGTGTATTAATGTATTTCATTTTCTTTTCTTCAGACTCGTCATTGTCGAAGATGAGCCCCTGCTCTGAGGCGGGGAAACCCTGTAACCCCTGTCTGGACGCAGCGAAGGCGTGTAACCTCAACGAGACGTGTAAACGCCTGCGCTCGGCCTACAACTCCATCTGCAGCAAGGCCACGCCCCCTCAGCCCTCTGTGGCCAATCAGGAGCCGTGCAGCAGGAAAAGATGTCAGAAGGTGGGAGCAGAGTTCTGTTGATGTTATATTGTGTTGAATGCTAAACAAAGACGGGTTCATTCACTGGATCAGTCTGGAAGCTTCTTTAAGACTAAAAGGTTTTAACACAGTTGCTGCTCCGTGTCTCATTCCTCCTGACTGAAGCTGAGCCTGTGTTTTATTACGTAACCGTTCACAGGATTAAAAGTGTTTTTATCTTTGCTGCTGATTTCATGTGACAGGAAGAGTTTAGCTGTAACTGTCCTTAAATCAGAGCTGATGACGTGTTGACGCCCTGCAGGCTCTGCGGCAGTTCTTCGAGCGCGTCTCATGGGAGCTCAGCTACCCGCTGCTCTTCTGCTCCTGCCCGGATCAGGCGTGTGCCGAGCGCCGCCGCCGCACCATCGTCCCCTCCTGCTCCCACCAGGAGAG
>NW_027211696.1:21242457-21252457 GCF_022749685.1 Semicossyphus pulcher | reverse complement strand
TTCGGACGCTGAACTATTTCAAACCGGCTCCAACACGTGAACATTTCCTCCTGTGTTCTTATTGAAAATTAAGTTTGAATTGAAGGTGTGACTGCTCTGCAATTAGACGTGAGGCTCATTTGAAATGCAAATAGATTTTTTCTTCAGCAGAGCCTCGGTCCAAAAAGCCTTTCAGAGCTCTCTGTGGGCTTCTCATGCATCACTTGTGGCGACGACCATATTTAATTACTCTTCCTGTCAATCAGAGCGCCGTCCCCGAGCGGTGGCTTCCTCCTGCCTGCTCGCAGCCTCAGCGGGACTCCGTACCCCCCCTCTGAGGCTGTCAGGCCCCCGAGGACCCAGGGGATCCTGTGATTATGCAGCTCTGTGCTCTCCCAGTGCGGCTAATGGAGGCTCAAATGAAAAGCTCCTTCGCCTTTTCACAGGCGATCAAACATGATTCATGCAGCACGTTCGATCCCGAGGAGACGCAGAGATGTGCCACGAGCTGCTGCTGAGGGTGGGAGGTGAACGTGTGGGTGTTACAGGGACGTGGGACACACTCACTGATGTGTTCACGTTGCTGTGATGGTGGTCTGTGGACTCTGCAGGGCTGTGATTGTGTGTGCAGACGTGTTCACGGATATCGATTCATCCACACTGCTCTCTTCTGTTCTGTAAGTCACACACGCTCGCTCAAAGGGACGCCTACTCAGAGCAGGAAACACAAAGAAACACTGAGCACAGCACCAGCAGCAAATCAAGAACAAGCAGCCACCGTGTGTGTGTGTGTGCGTGTGCGTGTGTGTGTGTGTGTGTGTGTGTGTGTGTGTGTGTGTGTGTGTGTGTTTTGCGGGTGTGTTAGAACCCTCTGCAGGGACGAGGCTGATTATCTAAAGGCAGCTCTTTCAGGCCGTCTTATCCAGCTTTCTGCCTCCTTTGTGCTGAGACAGGAGGCTAACATCTAAGACACACATACACACACACACACACACACACACACATCCTGTGACAAGGTCCAAAGGATTCTGGGATTGGAAACACACAGCTGAAGATTCATAATCCTTTTAACATTTGTCACAAGGCTAATAACTTGGAGCAACAGCCTGGGGGAACATCATGACATGTAGTTCACTCCTCCTCCTACAGCTCCACGTCCGAGTCGCTCCTCGTCCTACAGCTCCACGTCCGAGTCGCTCCTCGTCCTACAGCTCCACGTCCGAGTCTCTCCTCGTCCTACAGCTCCACGTCCGAGTCGCTCCTCGTCCTACAGCTCCATGTCTTAGTCTCTCCTCGTCTGAGTCTCTCCTCGTCCTACAGCTCCACGTCCGAGTCGCTCCTCGTCCTACAGCTCCATGTCCGAGTCACTCCTCGTCCGAGTCTCTCCTCGTCCTACAGCTCCACGTCCGAGTCTTTCCTCGTCCTACAGCTCCACGTCCGAGTCACTCCTCGTCCTACAGCTCCACGTCCGAGTCGCTCCTCGTCCTACAGCTCCACTTCCGAGTCGCTCCTCGTCCGAGTCTCTCCTCGTCCTACAGCTCCACATCCGAGTCTTTCCTCGTCCTACAGCTCCACGTCCGAGTCACTCCTCGTCCTACAGCTCCACGTCCGAGTCGCTCCTCGTCCTACAGCTCCACTTCCGAGTCGCTCCTCGTCCTACAGCTCCACGCCCGAGTCACTCCTCGTTTGAGTCGCTCCTCGTCCTACAGCTCCACGTCCGAGTCACTCCTCGTCCGAGTCTCTCCTCGTCCTACAGCTCCACGTCCGAGTCTCTCCTCGTCCTACAGCTCCACGTCCGAGTCACTCCTCGTCCGAGTCTCTCCTCGTCCTACAGCTCCACGTCCGAGTCTTTCCTCGTCCTACAGCTCCACGTCCGAGTCTCTCCTCGTCCTACAGCTCCACGTCCGAGTCACTCCTCGTCCAACAGCTCCACGTCCGAGTCTTTCCTCGTTTGAGTCTCTCCTCGTCCAACAGCTCCACGTCCGAGTCTCTCCTCGTCCTACAGCTCCACGTCCGAGTCTCTCCTCGTCCTACAGCTCCACGTCCGAGTCTCTCCTCGTCCAACAGCTCCACGTCCGAGTCACTCCTCGTACGAGTCTCTCCTCGTCCTACAGCTCCACGTCCGAGTCTTTCCTGGTCCTACAGCTCCACGTCCGAGTCGCTCCTCGTCCTACAGCTCCACGTCCGAGTCGCTCCTCGTCCTACAGCTCCACTTCCGAGTCGCTCCTCGTCCTACAGCTCCACGTCCGAGTCTCTCCTCGTCCTACAGCTCCACGTCCGAGTCACTCCTCGTCCAACAGCTCCACGTCCGAGTCTTTCCTCGTTTGAGTCTCTCCTCGTCCAACAGCTCCACGTCCGAGTCACTCCTCGTCCGAGTCTCTCCTCGTCCTACAGCTCCACGTCCGAGTCTTTCCTGGTCCTACAGCTCCACGTCCGAGTCGCTCCTCGTCCTACAGCTCCACGTCCGAGTCGCTCCTCGTCCTACAGCTCCACTTCCGAGTCGCTCCTCGTCCTACAGCTCCACGTCCGAGTCACTCCTCGTTTGAGTCGCTCCTCGTCCTACAGCTCCACTTCCGAGTCTCTCCTCGTCCTACAGCTCCACGTCCGAGTCGCTCCTCGTCCTACAGCTCCACGTCTTAGTCTCTCCTCGTCTGAGTCTCTCCTCGTCCTACAGCTCCACGTCCGAGTCACTCCTCGTCCTACAGCTCCACGTCTTAGTCTCTCCTCGTCCTACAGCTCCACGTCCGAGTCGCTCCTCGTCCTACAGCTCCACGTCCGAGTCACTCCTCGTCCGAGTCTCTCCTCGTCCCACAGCTCCCCTCTTCCTTGCAGCAGTTTGGGATGCACTGATGATGTCTCGTAATGTAGAAACATCCCACTTCGCCTTTTCGACCAGATTTATTAATGTTGAATAATTTTCTGGATGATAAAACTTTATAAACATGAAGACCAAACAGCGACGGGACCCTGAGCGCTGCTGAAATGTTTCTGTGCTGCTGATGAACAGTAGCTGAAAACAGTTTCAGGTAGATCACAGAGACAAAGTGAGTCAGCGCTCTGATTCTACAGCCGACCTGTAATTATTTCAGCCTTCACTCTGACGACAGACGACTAATTGAATAGTTTTATGGCTGTCCTTGGATTTCTACATACAAGTGTGAGAGTATCGATGTTAAATCTGCTCCCGCTCTCGCTGTGGCCTACCTGGCAGGTGAGGCAGCCCTGCGGTATTCTCTCTGAGATGTCTTATTTATCCCTGTCTCGTAACCAGGATTTAAAATCACACTTGACCTTTAGAACAGGGGGTTAACGTCACCTGCCATCTGACGGGATGTAAAAGATGAAAGTGTGACTGGTCTCGATCTGTCACAGAGACGCTCTGGTTATAACCGAGCAGCACATTATGAACATGTGCATCAGATTCAAACGGACATCCTGTTTTCACCTCCAAGCCTCCGTTTCCTTCTCAAGATGGAAATCTTTAAAAACAACTTCACACATTGAATTTACATCCACGTGTTTGTAACGTATTTTAAAAATACACATTAAACAAAGAGACGACATTTCTAAAACAACAGTTTTCCATCGTCTGAGTTTTGATCGAAGCTCTTTTAATCGGGCAGTCCTGTTGTGCTCTTCTTCTGTAAAGATTTAACGGCACCAAACGGAGAATTAGCTCCACATGTGGTTCATCTCCATCAAACAATGAACTCACAAAAACATGAGAAACAGGCCTTCATGTGCTCAACAACTGTTTAATGGACTTTTGGATATTGATTTTTCCCTGGAGATAACTCAGATTCATACATTTTCTCCAACCAAACACCTGCAAAAAACTACACTCCCATCATCCTGACAAAATGATGTCATGTCCTGCCCCGTCCGCTCTGAGGGACGTGTGTGAGAGGGCAACTCTGGAGACTGTCGGGGCAGACTGAAATGTCTAACTGTAGCTTTGATCAGACAAGAGGAAATGGAGCTTTTGTCTGGGACTATTTTCAGCGCTGGATGAATCCAAAATAAACCATAAACATTATTTCCTGACCTCTGCAGAAATGTAACCCTGATAGTTTCATTGGGATGTGATCGTGTTTCAGACATCAGCCTCTCAAACGAGGTGCCGATCCAGAAACACATCAGTGTGCGATGTGTGTGTGTCGCTTTACGACTTCCAACAGGGTCAGACCGAACAAACTACTTCACGCCTAATAGACTTGTTGAGGTTTCCATCAGGACACATCTGGCGGGGGTGCAGGTTTACGTGTATCAGGATCCTTGTGACCCCCATCAGCCTCAGAACGCTCCCACTAATGACAGAGGTGTGTATGCAAACACACACAGCGAGCAGCGAGGCGCGAGGAGCTAAACTGCTTCTCCAAACCGGCAGCTGAGCTGTTTTAAGGCGAGGAAGCCAATCTAGCTGCTGCAGCGCTCCATTACTCGGTCAGTGAGGTGAGGTGGTGGCGTGATGGAAAACGCTGCCTCTTTTCTGTAGGTCACAGAGGACGCCGCCACGCAACAGGCCCTCGTACTGTGACTGTGTGTGTGTGTGTGTGTGTGTGTGTGTGTGTGTGTGAGTTTACACAAAAGCAGCCCCTGATCGTCTCATTTCCTCCGTGCTCGTCTGAACGCGTCCACTCGCTTTACAGGAGCGAAGAGGAGCAAGGACGCGTGTTCGAGGGGAAATAAGGAGAGCTCGCCCTAAAAAGGAGAAACAGGAAGTAAAGAGGAAGAAACAGGAAGTAATGAAAGAAGCAGAGGTGTGACCGGGGGCAGCCAGCAGCTCGTACGCTGTGCAAATATATAAATATGCAAATGAGCTGTGCCACTTAGGGACTGTTAATTAAAGAGAACATCGAGACAAAACGGGGCAGCTAATCACCAAACACACACACACACACACACACACACACACACACACACACACACACACACACACCTACACACACACACACACACACACACACACACACACACACACACAGACTCTTCGGGGTTAAAGCATCTCTACAAACATATTGTTGTAGAGGCTCGTTCTTCATATCTCTTTAGCAGTAATGACACCATAAATCAAAGCGCAGACTGCCAGCTGCTGCTGATGTTCATATTTAGAACAAACACACACTTCCTGTGTCGTGTTTGCAGAACATAATGAGATCTGAACCCTGGAGACACATTATCTACACAAACACAAGTCAGGATGCAGAAGCTGCAGAGACGAGCGCTGATGCTGTTCAGATTTTAGTGTCTGCTTGAACAGGAATCACATCTTCATCATTTCACTTCACAAACAAAGCAGACTCTCCATAGTTTAAAAAAAAGGCTTGAAACCGATGCTCAAGACATTCCACTTCCATGTCCAAAACAGGTGCCTTCATTACCCACAATGCACCATGACCTGCTAACAGTCTGGTTAGAGATGGTATGTTAGCAGCGAATTTAAGCTGCAGCCTCGAGCCTGCAGAAGAGATGCTTCACTTCTTTCTGTAGTTTAACGTGTTAGCGGCTCGCTGTGCACATGTAGCTGTGACTCCATAGAGGTTATGAGCTGGCTGTGGTCGGACACAATCACATTCACTAAATACAGTTTAATTATAAAGAGCAGCCTTTTGGTTCTCCAGCAAACTAGCTGCCACAGCCATGCTAATGTCACTAGCGGCTGCTCCGGCTTTGATTTTGGGTTCTTTCTTTGCCTGCTGTGTTTAGGACGACATTTGTTTGTGAAGCTTTACGTTGCTCGATTCTTTTGGGATAAAATCGGTGTGAAAGGATAAAAGTTGATATTTTTGCAAGTTTCTGGCCTTCACAGGTACATGCTGCCTCCAGGAAAGAGCCAGAACCTGATGCTCTAACACATGCTAAATTATGCTAAATGTTCATTTAAATATAGACGACATGTGTGAATATAGAGTGACTCTCTCCCTGGGGAAAAACCAACAACAATCCTCCTTCGACCAGCAGACGAATAAATCAGTGTCTGACAGCGCTAACAAGCAGGTACGGTGAGCACAGACACAGATAGCTGCTAATCAATGCTAACATATAAATAGATTAATGAAGAGTGTGTCAGACGTGTTGGACGGTCTGTTAGTCAAATAAAGCGCACACACAGATTATTTGTCCCAGAGGTTACGTTCAGTGACTGAATTAGCTGAGGGGACACCTAGCAGACAGCTAACAGTTCCCACCTGTCACTCAAAGAGGCCACGCCCCTAATGCTGCATCACTGTAAGCCTTAATATAATGTAAACAGGTGAGCTGTATAAAGATTCTCCCCGTACAGTTGTCATGAAGAGAGAAATGAGCTATAGAGACCCAAACTGTTTTTTGTACCAGGCTGTAAACATGTTTATTTCTGCTGTAAAGTTTAACATGGGGCTCTATGGGGACTGACTCACTGCTGGAGACAGCCTCAAGTGGACACCAGAGGAACTGCAGGGTTTGAGACTTTGCATTGGCATCATTTTCTAACACCAGAGGTTGCCACTTGTTTAACTGTAAAGGTTAGTATGTGTGTGTCTGTGTGTGTGTGTGTGTGTGTTTTGTTGATCCCTGTTAATGCAGACATGATAATTGAATCACTCTGGAGGATTCGTGTGTTTCATGAGTGACACGTCAGGGTCACAGAGAGAGAGAGAGAGCTGCTCCTCTGACAGCACAGCTCCTCACACATAAATCAGAGAGTGAGCAGAAGCTATTACAAATCATAATGTGTGGTTTAATTGTGTGTTTGCATGGGAGATAATTGCATGTGTTGGTTCCAGCAGAGTGTGTGTGTGTGTGTGTGTGTGTGCGTGTGTGTGTGTGTGTGTGTGTGTGTGTCACTGTGAGAATGTCATGCAGCCTGACAGCCTGTCATCAGACCATTTGGACTCACTCGGCCTCGCTGTAATTTGATTTTAATATTCTCCACCTCCTCGTGCTCACACAGCGACACACACACCTAACATGCTGCACAGAGACATCACAGCTGGAGCAAGGACACGTTTATGTCATAGGTTTAACATACATGCACATGTGTCCGACAGCTGCTTCATGACGTCTGTAGATGCTTGGTTAATAATGTAAATGGTTTCAGCCCTTTTATAATGCTGCTGTTAACTCATCGTCAGCAGCTTCACTCTGTGCAGAGAGAGTTCAGGTCGTCTGCAGCTCACCACACGCAGGACGTTTGTGATGCTTTTGTTCGGTCAGTCATGTTATTAAGCTGCTGATTATGGAAACCCTAGAAAACAAGCCCTCCTTAAGAACGTTGAAATAGACGACTGTGCAACAGGTTTGTTCCAATGACTTTATATAAAGATGCATTGTGTAGCTGTGTCCCAGTCCACGGGCTGCAGACTTCGAAGGAGGCGGTCCGCAGAGGACGCTCCAATCACAGCCTGCGTAGATGTTAAAGCGGAACTGAAATGAAACGGTCTGGTCTATCCTTGCGGCACCAAACACTGCTCCTGTCGCCTAGCAACAGGTAGCTAGCGGAATAACTAGCAAGCATAACTAACATCGAGTAACTTAACCTATTATTTTAAAGATCACTTGTTTCAAGGGCCCGTTCGTTTTCTCAAACACATGTAGCGCAGCTCCTCGACTGAGTTGAAAACAAAACTTTTACATTTTAAAATGTATTTCTCAGCCGCGTAAAAGTTTAATTTGAATTGGCGCGCAATGCATCTTGGGATACGTTGGGCTGCGAAGGATACATCTGATGGATCCTTCATGGCCCGGGAAACGGAGGACGCATTTGTCGGCCGCATCTGAAGGAGAACTGGGACAACCTTTGACCTGCTTCTGTGGCACAATCGGCCTTCGAAGGCTGCAGCCCCGCGCCCCTGCGACCCTGCGACCCTGAACAGGATACATAATGGATGGATTATCTGATTATTATTAATTAGAGGGACAGACGCCTCAGGAAACAGGAGGAGCTAACTGCTAATTCTGCATTCTGCGTTTAACGGAGACAGTTTGGCATTAAATGTAAAGACGAGTGTGAAACATCAGAGTGAAGCTGGACCCTTTGTTTTGATACTTTGTGACAGATGTTGGTGTAATAGCTCGAATTAGCTTTAATGAAAACATGAGGCTCTAATTGATGTTTAAAAAAAGCCTCTTAATAATCTGAGACACTTTCAGCAGCAGTGATGAATGAAGGTCAGACAGAGACGATGTCAGAGTAAAGACAGCAGCAGAGTCAGAGCCGAGCCGGCCGAGCGGTTCAGCCCGCCGTCTCTGAAACCACTTGATCAAATCCTTCCGGAGCGTTCTCCTCCCCCACAGGGCTCGTTAAAGATTCATCCAAACTAATCATCACCCCGCAGAGAGAGCAGGGAGGGTGTTCTGGAGCTGCTCTGAACTCTGATGTTTGCTCTGTAATACGACGACTTTGGGCCAAAATACATGAAAAAATCAACGTCTTTAAATAAGACATGACTGAAGGCTTTGCAGGAGGCTCAGAGGCTCTTTCAGCGCAGCACAGAGTACAGAGTGTGAGCACAAGGAGGACATTAATGCATCCATGTGATAGCTGCAGGGATATTTAAGAATCCTGCCAGTGTACGTTTTAGTGCTGCTTCTACTGTTCCCATTATATACAGGAATATACAGGAGCTTAACGTTGCCATGTAGTCTGTGAATTAGCTTTGGGCTACATTTTTACAACCTGTTTACATTAACAGTGTGCCGAATTAGCTGTTAGCAGCTCCTGTTTGCCGTGCACCAATGGATGTACAGACGAGCATCAGTTTCTGTCATCTGTACGCAGGTTGTTGGATGTTTAACAATGTCTTCTGTCTTCTGAATTTATTTGGCCCACATGTGAGAATGTTCATAATAAAAAGATCGTTTGTTTTAGGTTCATGCATTTTGCAGTGAGCGGGCTGTGATTTCATTAGTGTGTGGAGAGCAGTGATCTGACCCAAACAGCACACCTCACACTAACACATTCACTCACCAACAACCAGAGTCCGACTCTCACAGCTGGAAATCTCACAGAATCTCACGCACTCAAACGAGACTTCAGAGTAAACAAACATGGCGGCCGACGGGCAGGAAGAACTGGTGATAATAGTTTTTGGACTTTTTACTGAAAATTCAGGAAGAAAAAAAACAAACTGTGGATGAAGAGGTGGAGACGGCGTGAACACGGGCTGCACATGTTACTTTAGACTTAGACTTAGACTTAGACTTAGACTCAACTTTATTGATCCCTTTGGGATGACTCCCTCTGGGTAATTCAGTCTTTATGCTGCACGTTCGCTTTTGTCGCCATGGCTGCGGTTGTTGTGCTTCCTGCTTCAGTCAGCTTGCTTCCTGATTGGCTATTGTTTGGTTCCACGTGACGATCCAAAGAGAGCGTGCTCGGGGTTCCCCCACACAACAGGATATCAGCTCGTAACATCTGAGAGATCCTCTTTAGAACCATCAAACAATCAGGACTCTGTTACTTTGGTCTGAAGGGGGGAATCAGGCTTGTAGTGTGTACCCCGCACAGCTCTGAGTCTGAAGTGTGAGCCATTCCTTTTTAACTGATGTCATGAAAAAGGTCTTAATGATGACAGAGACCTCTGTTAGAGGAGCCAGAGATGGTCCTTTACTATATTTACAGCATGTTGACGACATTGTTAAAGTGTGATGCACAAGGGCACACACACGGTGAAAGGTCCGTGTGTGCAACTTCCCATTTAGAGTCGTTTTCACAGGTACACGCTCTTGACTCGAGCTGTTCTTCTTTTCCATCAGCAGAAGGTTTCAACACCTGGAACCGAGCTGAGCAGAGACGAAGACGTGAGATGAAAACACTGACAGACGAAACACACGTTCAAAGTTCACACATTTAGATGAGTAACTAACCGTGTTGAAGTTAGGAAGGTAAACCATAAAGTTCCTGTCTGTGCTTATGCAGCGTTGAAGACAAACACAGGCGACACACGGCTGTTTCAGGTGACGCTGCTCTGACCCCTGATAGTGAGCAGGTACAGAACGTACCTGTACAAGCAGGTAGAGTTGAGTCGAGCAAATACAAAGT